>NW_027325195.1:0-91637 GCF_028372415.1 Notamacropus eugenii | reverse complement strand
CCGGAAAGGTACAGCCAACCATAGGGAAAGAGCCGGACCGCACATACGTCGAAAAAATCCCCCCACCCCAGCCTCTAACCCTAATGTGCTCGATCTAAGCCTAACACTAAATCGTCAATCTCAACACTAACCCTAACCCTAAATGCACTCGACTGTAACCCAAAAAGGCAATCCTGACCCTAAGCTAACCCTAAACTTCGATTCTACCAACACAAACCCTAACCCTAAATCCTAACCCTACCCCTACCACCCCTACCCCTAAATGCACTCTAACCCTACCCCTACCCCTAACACTAACCCTAACCCTAACGAATTCTAACCAAAACTCTACCCCTAAATGGGCTCGATTCTAAGCTAACACTAAATCGTCAATTTCAACACTATCCCTAAGCCTAAATGCACTGCATTCTAACCCAAAAGCCATTCCTGACCCTAAGCCTAACCCTAACCTCGATTCTACCAACACAAACCTTAACCCTAATCCTAACCCTACTCCTACCCCTACCCCGAAATGCACTCTAAGCCATACCGTAAGGAAAACCAAAACACTAAAAATGCGCCTGATTCTAACCCTAACCCTAAGCCTAAGCCTAACCTTAAGCCTAACCCTCGATTCTACGATAGCGAACGCTAAACCTAACTCTGACCCTAGCACTCTCCTTAAATGCTCTCGATTTTAACCTGACCCTAACCCTAACCCCTAATCCTAATCCTAACCCTTAATGCACTGAATCCTAACCATAACTCTACCCCTAAATGTGCTCGCTTCAAACCCTAACACTAAATCGTCATTTGAACACTAACCCAAAGCTAAATACACTCGATTCTGATGCAAAATGCAATCCTGACCCTAAGCCTAACCTAAACCTCGATTCTACCAACAGAAACCTTAACCCTAATCCTCACCCTAACCCCTATCACTAGCCCTAAAAGCACTTTAACCTAACCCTCACCCTAACGCTAACACTAAAACTGTGCTTGATTCTAACCCTAACCCTCACCCTAAGCCTGACCCGAAGCCTTACCCTCGATTCTACGAAAGCTAACCCTAAACCTAACTCTAACCCTAGCACTATCCTTAAATGCTCTCGATTCTAACCCTGACCCTAAACCAAGCCTAACCCTAACCCTAACCCTAACCCTAACCCTAACCCTAACCAGAAACCCCAAATGCACTGAATTCTAACCATAACTCTATCCCTAAATGTGCTTGATTCTAACGCTAAACGAAATCATCAATTTCAACACTAACCCTAAGCCTAAATGCTCTGAATTATGATCCCACAATGCTCTCCTGACCCTAAGCCTAACCCAAAACCTCGATTCTACCAACACAAACCCTAACCCTAATCCTAAACCTAACTCCTATCCCTACCTCTATATGCACTCTAACCCTAACCCTAACCCAACCCCTAACACTAAAAATGCGCTTGATTCTAACCCTAACCCTAACCCTAACCCTAACCCTAACCCTCAATTCTACGAAACCTAACCCTAAACCTAACTCTAACCCTAACACTATCCTTCAATGCTCTCATTCTAATCCTGACCCTAATAACCCTAACCCTAACTCTAAGCCTGAATGCAGTGGATTCTAACCATAAACTCTAACCCTAATGTGCTCGATTCTAAGCCTAACACTAAATCGTCAATCTCAACACTAACCCTAACCCTAAATGCACTCGACTGTAACCCAAAAGGCAATCCTGACCCTAAGCCTAACCCTAAACTTCGATTCTACCAACACAAACCCTAACCCTAATCCTAACCCTACCCCTACCCCTACCCCTAAATGCACTCTAACCCTACCCCTACTCCTAACACTAACCCTAACCCTAACGAATTCTAAACCAAAACTCTACCCCTAAATGGGCTCGATTCTAAGCCTAACCACTAAATCGTCATTTCAACACTATCCCTAAGCCTAAATGCACTGCATTCTAACCCAAAAGCCATTCCTGACCCTAAGCCTAACCCTAAATCTCGATTCTACCAACACAAACCTTAACCCTAATCCTAACCCTAACTCCTACCCCTACCCCGAAATGCACTCTAAGCCATACCGTAAGGAAAACCAAAACACTAAAAATGCACTTGATTCTAACCCTAACCCTAAGCCTAAGCCTAACCTTAAGCCTAACCCTCGATTCTACGATAGCGAACGCTAAACCTAACTCTGACCCTAGCACTCTCCTTAAATGCTCTCGATTTTAACCCTGACACTAACCCTAACCCTAACCCTAATCCTAACCCCTAAATGCACTGAATTCTAACCATAAACTCTACCCCTAAATGTGGTGCTCGCTTCAAACCTAACACTAAATCGTCAATTTGAACACTAACCCAAAGCTAAATACACTCGATTCTGATGCAAAATGCAATCCTAACCCTAAGCCTAACCTAAACCTCGATTCTACCAACAGAAACCTTAACCCTAATCCCTCACCCTACCCCTATCACTAGCCCTAAAAGCACTTTAACCCTAACCCTCACCCTAACGCTAAACACTAAAACTGTGCTTGATTCTAACGCTAACACTCACCCTAAGCCTTACCCGAAGCCTTACCATCGATTCTACGAAAGCTACCCTAAACTAACTCTAACCCTAGCACTATCCTTAAATGCTCTCGATTCTAACCCTGACCCTAAACCCAAGCGTAACCCTAACACTAACCCTAACCCTAACCAGAAACCATAATTGCACTGAATTCTAACCATAACTCTATCCCTAAATGTGCTTGATTCTAACGCTAAAAACGAAATCATCAATTTCAACACTAACCCTAAGCCTAAATGCTCTGAATTATGATCCACAATGCTCTCCTGACCCTAAGCTTAACCCAAAACCTCGATTCTACCAACACAAACCCTAACCCTAATCCTAAACCTACTCCTATCCCTACCTCTATATGCACTCTAACCCTAACCCTAACCCAACCCCTAACACTAAAAATGCGCTTAATTCTAACCCTAACCCTAACCCTAACCCTCAATTCTACGAAACCTAACCCTAAACCTAACTCTAACCCTAACACTATCCTAAATGCTCTCAATTCTAATCCTGACCCTAATAACCCTAACCCTAACGCTAAGCCTGAATGCAGTGGATTCTAACCATAACTCTAACCCTAATGTGCTCGATTCTAAGCCTAACACTAAATCGTCAATCTCAACACTAACCCTAACCCTAAATGCACTCGACTGTAACCCAAAAGGCAATCCTGACCCTAAGCCTAACCCTAAACTTCGATTCTACCAACACAACCCTAACCTTAATCCTAACCCTAACCCTACCCCTACCCCTACCCCTAAATGCACTCTAACCCTACCCCTACCCCTAACACTAACCCTAACCCTAACGAATTCTAACCAAAACTCTACCCCCTAAATGGCTCGATTCTAAGCCTAACACTAAATCGTCAATCTCAACAATAACCCTAACGCTAAAGCACTCCGACTGTACCCCAAAGGCAATCGTGACCCTAAACCTAACTCTAAACTTCGATTCTACCAACACAAACCCTAACCCTTAATCCTAACCCTACCCCTACACCTACCCAAAATGCACTGTAACCCTATCCCTACCCCTACCCCTAATGAACTCTAACCCGTACCCCTACCCCTAACACTAACCCTAACCCTAACGAATTCTAACCAAAACTCTACCCCTAAATGGTGGGCTCGATTCTAACCCTAACACTAAATCGTCAATTTCAACACTATCCCTAAGCCTAAATGCACTGGATTCTAACCCAAAAAGCCATTCCTGACCCTAAGCCTAACCCTAAACCTCGATTCTACCAACACAAACCTTAACCCTAATCCTAACCCTACTCCTGACCCCTACCCCGAAATGCACTCTAAGCCATACCGTAAGGAAAACCAAAACATCTAAAAATGCCGCCTGATTCTAACCCTAACCCTAAGCCTAAGCCTAACCTTAAGCCTAACCCTCGATTCTACGATAGCGAACGCTAAACCTAACTCTGACCCTAGCACTCTCCTTAAATGCTCTCGATTTAACCCTGACCCTAACCCTAACCCTAACCCTAATCCTAACCCTAAATGCACTGAATTGTAACCAGTAACTCTATCCCTAATGTGCTCGCTTCAAACGCTAACACTAAATCGTCAATTTGAACACTAACCCACAGCCTAAATACACTCGATTCTGATGCAAAATGCAATCCTGACCCTAAGCCTAAACCTAAACCTCGATTCTACCAACGAGAAACCTTAACCCTAATCCTCACCCTACCCCTATCACTAGCCCTAAAAGCACTTTAACCCTAACCCTCACCCTAACGCTAACACTAAAACTGTGCTTGATTCTAACCCTAACCCTCACCCTAAGCCTGACCTGAAGCCTAACCCTCGATTCCACGAAAGCTAACCCTAAACCTAACTCTAACCCTAGCACTATCCTTAAATGCTCTCGATTCTAACCCTGACCCTAAACCCAAGCCTAACCCTAACGCTAACCCTAACCCTAACCCTAACCAGAAACCCCAAATGCACTGAATTCTAACCATAACTCTATCCCTAAATGTGCTTGATTCTAACGCTAAAACGAAATCATCAATTTCAACACTAACCCTAAGCCTAAATGCTCTGAATTATGATCCACAATGCTCTCCTGAACCTAAGCCTAAAACAAAACCTCGATTCTACCGACACAAACCCTAACGATAATCCTAAACCTACTCCTATCCCTACCTCTATATGCACTCTAACCCTAACCCTAACCCAACCCCTAACACTAAAAATGCGCTTGATTCTAACCCTAACCCTAACCCTAACCCTAACCCTAACCCTCAATTCTACGAAACCTAACCCTAAACCTAACTCTAACCCTAACACTATCCTTAAATGCTCTCAATTCTAATCCTGACCCTAATAACCCTAACCCTAACGTTAAGCCTGAATGCAGTGGATTCTAACCATAACTCTAACCCTAATGTGCTCGATTCTAAGTCTAACACTAAATCGTCAATCTCAACACTAACCCTAACCCTAAATGCACTCGACTGTAACCCAAAAGGCAATCCTGACCCTAAGCCTAACCCTAAACTTCGATTCTACCAACACAAACCCTAACCCTAATCCTAACCCTACCCCTACCCCTACCCCTAAATGCACTCTAACCCTACCCTTACCCCTAACACTAACCCTAACCCTAACGAATTCTAACCAAAACTCTACCCCTAAATGGGCTCGATTCTAAGCCTAACACTAAATCGTCAATTTCAACACTATCCCTAAGCCTAAATGCACTGGATTCTAACCCAAAAGCCATTCCTGACCCTAAGCCTAACCCTAAACCTCGATTCTACCAACACAAACCTTAACCCTAATCCTAACCCTACTCCTACCCCTACCCCGAAATGCACTCTAAGCCATACCGTAAGGAAAACCAAAACACTAAAAATGCGCCTGATTCTAACCCTAACCCTAAGATTAAGCCTAACCTTAAGCCTAACCCTCGATTTTACGATAGCGAACGCTAAACCTAACTCTGACCCTAGCACTCTCCTTAAATGCTCTCGATTTTAACCCTGACCCTAACCCTAACCCTAATCCTAATCCTAACCCTAAATGCACTGAATCCTAACCATAACTCTACCCCTAAATGTGCTCGCTTCAAACCCTAACACTAAATCGTCAATTTGAACACTAACCCAAAGCCTAAATACACTCGATTCTGATGCAAAATGCAATCCTGACCCTAAGCCTAAACCTAAACCTCGATTCTACCAACAGAAACCTTAACCCTAATCCTCACCCTACCCCTATCACTAGCCCTAAAAGCACTTTAACCCTAACCCTCACCCTAACGCTAACACTAAAACTGTGCTTGATTCTAACCCTAACCCTCACCCTAAGCCTGACCCGAAGCCTTACCCTCGATTCTACGAAAGCTAACCCTAAACCTAACTCTAACCCTAGCACTATCCTTAAATGCTCTCGATTCTAACCCTGACCCTAAACCCAAGCCTAACCCTAACCCTAACCCTAACCCTAACCAGAAACCCCAAATGCACTGAATTCTAACCATAACTCTATCCCTAAATGTGCTTGATTCTAACGTTAAAACGAAATCATCAATTTCAACACTAACCCTAAGCCTAAATGCTCTGAATTATGATCCACAATGCTCTCCTGACCCTAAGCCTAACCCAAAACCTCGATTCTACCAACACAAACCCTAACCCTAATCCTAAACCTACTCCTATCCCTACCTCTATATGCACTCTAACGCTAACCCTAACCCAACCCCTAACACTAAAAATGCGCTTGATTCTAACCCTAACCCTAACCCTAACCCTAACCCTAACCCTCAATTCTACGAAACCTAACCGTAAACCTAACTCTAACCCTAACACTATCCTTCAATGCTCTCAATTCTAATCCTGACCCTAATAACCCTAACCCTAACGCTAAGCCTGAATGCAGTGGATTCTAACCATAACTCTAACCCTAATGTGCTCGAATCTAAGCCTAACACTAAATCGTCAATCTCAACACTAACCCTAACCCTAAATGCACTCGACTGTAACCCAAAAGGCAATCCTGACCCTAAGCCTAACCCTAAACTTGGATTCTACCAACACAAAACCTAACCCTAATCCTAACCCTACCCCTACCCCTACCCCTAAATGCACTCTAACCCTACCCCTACCCCTAACACTAACCCTAACCCTAACGAATTCTAACCAAAACTCTACCCCTAAATGGGCTCCATTCAAAGCCTAACACTAAATCGTCAATTTCAACACTATCCCTAAGCCTAAATGCACTGGATTCTAACCCAAAAGCCATTCCTGACCCTAAGCCTAACCCTAAACCTCGATTCTACCAACACAAACCTTAACCCTAATCCTAACCCTACTCCTACCCCTACCCCGAAATGCACTCTAAGCCATACCATAAGGAAAACCAAAACACTAAAAATGCGCCTGATTCTAACCCTAACCCTAAGCCTAAGCCTAAGCTTAAGCCTAACCCTCGATTCTACGATAGCGAACGCTAAACCTAACTCTGACCCTAGCACTCTCCTTAAATGCTCTCGATTTTAACCCTGACCCTAACCCTAACCCTAATCCTAATCCTAACCCTAAATGCACTGAATCCTAACCATAACTCTACCCCTAAATGTGCTCGCTTCAAACCCTAACACTAAATCGTCAATTTGAACACTAACCCAAAGCCTCAATACACTCGATTCTGATGCAAAATGCAATCCTGACCCTAAGCCTAAACCTAAACCTCGATTCTACCAACAGAAACCTTAACCCTAATCCTCACCCTACCCCTATCACTAGCCCTAAAAGCACTTTAACCCTAACCCTCACCCGAACGCTAACACTAAAACTGTGCTTGATTCTAACCCTAACCCTCACCCTAAGCCTGACCCGAAGCCTAAGCCTCGATTCTACGAAAGCTAACCCTAAACCTAACTCTAACCCTAGCACTATCCTTAAATGCTCTCGATTCTAACCCTGACCCTAAACCCAAGCCTAACCCTAACCCTAACCCTAACCCTAACCAGAAACCCCAAATGCACTGAATTCTAACCATAACTCTATCCCTAAATGTGCTTGATTCTAACGCTAAAACGAAATCATCAATTTCAACACTAACCCTAAGCCTAAATGCTCTGAATTATGATCAACAATGCTCTCCTGACCCTAAGCCTAACCCAAAACCTCGATTCTACCAACACAAACCCTAACCCTAATCCTAAACCTACTCCTATCCCTACCTCTATATGCACTCTAACGCTAACCCTAACCCAACCCCTAACACTAAAAATGCGCTTGATTCTAACCCTAACCCTAACCCTAACCCTAACCCTAACCCTCAATTCTACGAAACCTAACCCTAAACCTAACTCTAACCCTAACACTATCCTTCAATGCTCTCAATTCTAATCCTGACCCTAATAACCCTAACCCTAACTCTAAGCCTGAATGCAGTGGATTCTAACCATAACTCTAACCCTAATGTGCTCGATTCTAAGCCTAACACTAAATCGTCAATCTCAACACTAACCCTAACCCTAAATGCACTCGACTGTAACCCAAAAGGCAATCCTGACCCTAAGCCTAACCCTAAACTTCGATTCTACCAACACAAACCCTAACCCTAATCCTAACCCTACCCCTACCCCTACCCCTAAATGCACTCTAACCCTACCCCTACTCCTAACACTAACCCTAACCCTAACGAATTCTAACCAAAACTCTACCCCTAAATGGGCTCGATTCTAAGCCTAACACTAAATCGTCAATTTCAACACTATCCCTAAGCCTAAATGCACTGGATTCTAACCCAAAAGCCATTCCTGACCCTAAGCCTAACCCTAAATCTCGATTCTACCAACACAAACCTTAACCCTAATCCTAACCCTACTCCTACCCCTACCCCTAAATGCACTCTAAGCCATACCGTAAGGAAAACCAAAACACTAAAAATGCACTTGATTCTAACCCTAACCCTAAGCCTAAGCCTAACCTTAAGCCTAACCCTCGATTCTACGATAGCGAACGCTAAACCTAACTCTGACCCTAGCACTCTCCTTAAATGCTCTCGATTTTAACCCTGACCCTAACCCTAACCCTAACCCTAATCCTAACCCTAAATGCACTGAATTCTAACCATAACTCTACCCCTAAATGTGCTCGCTTCAAACCCTAACACTAAATCGTCAATTTGAACACTAACCCAAAGCCTAAATACACTCGATTCTGATGCAAAATGCAATCCTAACCCTAAGCCTAAACCTAAACCTCGATTCTACCAACAGAAACCTTAACCCTAATCCTCACCCTACCCCTATCACTAGCCCTGAAAGCACTTTAACCCTAACCCTCACCCTAACGCTAACACTAAAACTGTGCTTGATTCTAACGCTAACACTCACCCTAAGCCTGACCCGAAGCCTTACCCTCGATTCTACGAAAGCTAACCCTAAACCTAACTCTAACCCTAGCACTATCCTTAAATGCTCTCGATTCTAACCCTGACCCTAAACCCAAGCGTAACCCTAACCCTAACCCTAACCCTAACCAGAAACCATAATTGCACTGAATTCTAACCATAACTCTATCCCTAAATGTGCTTGATTCTAACGCTAAAACGAAATCATCAATTTCAACACTAACCCTAAGCCTAAATGCTCTGAATTATGATCCACAATGCTCTCCTGACCCTAAGCCTAACCCAAAACCTCGATTCTACCAACACAAACCCTAACCCTAATCCTAAACCTACTCCTATCCCTACCTCGATATGCACTCTAACCCTAACCCTAACCCAACCCCTAACACTAAAAATGCGCTTGATTCTAACACTAACCCTAACCCTAACCCTAACCCTCAATTCTACGAAACCTAACCCTAAACCTAACTCTAACCCTAACACTATCCTTCAATGCTCTCAATTCTAATCCTGACCCTAATAACCCTAACCCTAACGCTAAGCCTGAATGCAGTGGATTCTAACCATAACTCTAACCCTAATGTGCTCGATTCTAAGCCTAACACTAAATCGTCAATCTCAACACTAACCCTAACTCTAAATGCACTCGACTGTAACCCAAAAGGCAATCCTGACCCTAAGCCTAACCCTAAACTTCGATTCTACCAACACAAACCCTAACCCTAATCCTAACCCTACCCCTACCCCTACCCCTAAATGCACTCTAACCCTACCCCTACCCCTAACACTAACCCTAACCCTAACGAATTCTAACCAAAACTCTACCCCTAAATGGGCTCGATTCTAAGCCTAACACTAAATCGTCAATTTCAACACTATCCCTAAGCCTAAATGCACTGCATTCTAACCCAAAAGCCATTCCTGACCCTAAGCCTAACCCTAAACCTCGATTCTACCAACACAAACCTTAACCCTAATCCTAACCCTACTCCTACCCCTACCCCTAAATGCACTCTAAGCCATACCGTAAGGAAAACCAAAACACTAAAAATGCGCCTGATTCTAACCCTAACCCTAAGCCTAAGCCTAACCTTAAGCCTAACCCTCGATTCTACGATAGCGAACGCTAAACCTAACTCTGACCCTAGCACTCTCCTTAAATGCTCTCGATTTTAACCCTGACCCTAACCCTAACCCTAATCCTAACCCTAAATGCACTGAATTCTAACCATAACTCTACCCATAAATGTGCTCGCTTCAAACGCTAACACTAAATCGTCAATTTGAACACTAACCCAAAGCCTAAATACACTCGATTCTGATGCAAAATGCAATCCTAACCCTAAGCCTAAACCTAAACCTCGATTCTACCAACAGAAACCTTAAGCCTAATCTTCACCCTACCCCTATCACTATCCCTAAAAGCACTTTAACCCTAACCCTCACCCTAACGCTAACACTAAAACTGTGCTTGATTCTAACCCTAACCCTCACCCTAAGCCTGACCGGAAGCCTAAGCCTCGATTCTACGAAAGCTAACCCTAAACCTAACTCTAACCCTAGCACTATCCTTAAATGCTCTCGATTCTAACCCTGACCCTAAACCCAAGCCTAACCCTAACGCTAACCCTAACCCTAACCCTAACCAGAAACCCCAAATGCACTGAATTCTAACCATAACTCTATCCCTAAATGTGCTTGATTCTAACGCTAAAACGAAATCATCAATTTCAACACTAACCCTAAGCCTAAATGCTCTGAATTATGATCCACAATGCTCTCCTGACCCTAAGCCTAACCCAAAACCTCGATTCTACCAACACAAACCCTAACCCTAATCCTAAACCTACTCCTATCCCTACCTCTATATGCACTCTAACCCTAACCCTAACCCAACCCCTAACACTAACAATGCGCTTGATTCTAACCCTAACCCTAACCCTAACCCTAACCCTCAATTCTACGAAACCTAACCCTAAACCTAACTCTAACCCTAACACTATCCTTAAATGCTCTCAATTCTAATCCTGACCCTAATAAACCTAACCCTAACGCTAAGCCTGAATGCAGTGGATTCTAACCATAACTCTAACCCTAATGTGCTCGATTCTAAGCCTAACACTAAATCGTCAATCTCAACACTAACCCTAACCCTAAATGCACTCGACTGTAACCCAAAAGGCAATCCTGACCCTAAGCCTAACCCTAAACTTCGATTCTACCAACACAAACCCTAACCCTAATCCTAACCCTACCCCTACCCCTACCCCTAAATGCACTCTAACCCTACCCCTACCCCTAACACTAACCCTAACCCTAACGAATTCTAACCAAAACTCTACCCCTAAATGGGCTCGATTCTAAGCCTAACACTAAATCGTCAATTTCAACACTATCCCTAAGCCTAAATGCACTGGATTCTAACCCAAAAGCCATTCCTGACCCTAAGCCTAACCCTAAACCTCGATTCTACCAACACAAACCTTAACCCTAATCCTAACCCTACTCCTACCCCTACCCCGAAATGCACTCTAAGCCATACCGTAAGGAAAACCAAAACACTAAAAATGCGCCTGATTCTAACCCTAACCCTAAGCCTAAGCCTAACCTTAAGCCTAACCCTCGATTCTACGATAGCGAACGCTAAACCTAACTCTGACCCTAGCACTCTCCTTAAATGCTCTCGATTTTAACCCTGACCCTAACCCTAACCCTAATCCTAATCCTAACCCTTAATGCACTGAATCCTAACCATAACTCTACCCCTAAATGTGCTCGCTTCAAACCCTAACACTAAATCGTCAATTTGAACACTAACCCAAAGCCTAAATACACTCGATTCTGATGCAAAATGCAATCCTGACCCTAAGCCTAAACCTAAACCTCGATTCTACCAACAGAAACCTTAACCCTAATCCTCACCCTACCCCTATCACTAGCCCTAAAAGCACTTTAACCCTAACCCTCACCCTAACGCTAACACTAAAACTGTGCTTGATTCTAACCCTAACCCTCACCCTAAGCCTGACCCGAAGCCTTACCCTCGATTCTACGAAAGCTAACCCTAAACCTAACTCTAACCCTAGCACTATCCTTAAATGCTCTCGATTCTAACCCTGACCCTAAACCCAAGCCTAACCCTAACCCTAACCCTAACCCTAACCCTAACCAGAAACCCCAAATGCACTGAATTCTAACGATAACTCTATCCCTAAATGTGCTTGATTCTAACGCTAAAACGAAATCATCAATTTCAACACTAACCCTAAGCCTAAATGCTCTGAATTATGATCCACAATGCTCTCCTGACCCTAAGCCTAACCCAAAACCTCGATTCTACCAACACAAACCCTAACCCTAATCCTAAACCTACTCCTATCCCTACCTCTATATGCACTCTAACCCTAACCCTAACCCAACCCCTAACACTAAAAATGCGCTTGATTCTAACCCTAACCCTAACCCTAACCCTAACCCTAACCCTCAATTCTACGAAACCTAACCCTAAACCTAACTCTAACCCTAACACTATCCTTCAATGCTCTCAATTCTAATCCTGACCCTAATAACCCTAACCCTAACTCTAAGCCTGAATGCAGTGGATTCTAACCATAACTCTAACCCTAATGTGCTCGATTCTAAGCCTAACACTAAATCGTCAATCTCAACACTAACCCTAACCCTAAATGCACTCGACTGTAACCCAAAAGGCAATCCTGACCCTAAGCCTAACCCTAAACTTCGATTCTACCTACACAAACCCTAACCCTAATCCTAACCCTACCCCTACCCCTACCCCTAAATGCACTCTAACCCTACCCCTACTCCTAACACTAACCCTAACCCTAACGAATTCTAACCAAAACTCTACCCCTAAATGGGCTCGATTCTAAGCCTAACACTAAATCGTCAATTTCAACACTATCCCTAAGCCTAAATGCACTGGATTCTAACCCAAAAGCCATTCCTGACCCTAAGCCTAACCCTAAATCTCGATTCTACCAACACAAACCTTAACCCTAATCCTAACCCTACTCCTACCCCTACCCCGAAATGCACTCTAAGCCATACCGTAAGGAAAACCAAAACACTAAAAATGCACTTGATTCTAACCCTAACCCTAAGCCTAAGCCTAACCTTAAGCCTAACCCTCGATTCTACGATAGCGAACGCTAAACCTAACTCTGACCCTAGCACTCTCCTTAAATGCTCTCGATTTTAACCCTGACCCTAACCCTAACCCTAACCCTAATCCTAACCCTAAATGCACTGAATTCTAACCATAACTCTACCCCTAAATGTGCTCGCTTCAAACCCTAACACTAAATCGTCAATTTGAACACTAATCCAAAGCCTAAATACACTCGATTCTGATGCAAAATGCAATCCTAACCCTAAGCCTAAACCTAAACCTCGATTCTACCAACAGAAACCTTAACCCTAATCCTCACCCTACCCCTATCACTAGCCCTAAAAGCACTTTAACCCTAACCCTCACCCTAACGCTAACACTAAAACTGTGCTTGATTCTAACGCTAACACTCACCCTAAGCCTTACCCGAAGCCTTACCATCGATTCTACGAAAGCTAACCCTAAACCTAACTCTAACCCTAGCACTATCCTTAAATGCTCTCGATTCTAACCCTGACCCTAAACCCAAGCGTAACCCTAACACTAACCCTAACCCTAACCAGAAACCATAATTGCACTGAATTCTAACCATAACTCTATCCCTAAATGTGCTTGATTCTAACGCTAAAACGAAATCATCAATTTCAACACTAACCCTAAGCCTAAATGCTCTGAATTATGATCCACAATGCTCTCCTGACCCTAAGCTTAACCCAAAACCTCGATTCTACCAACACAAACCCTAACCCTAATCCTAAACCTACTCCTATCCCTACCTCTATATGCACTCTAACCCTAACCCTAACCCAACCCCTAACACTAAAAATGCGCTTGATTCTAACCCTAACCCTAACCCTAACCCTCAATTCTACGAAACCTAACCCTAAACCTAACTCTAACCCTAACACTATCCTTAAATGCTCTCAATTCTAATCCTGACCCTAATAACCCTAACCCTAACGCTAAGCCTGAATGCAGTGGATTCTAACCATAACTCTAACCCTAATGTGCTCGATTCTAAGCCTAACACTAAATCGTCAATCTCAACACTAACCCTAACCCTAAATGCACTCGACTGTAACCCAAAAGGCAATCCTGACCCTAAGCCTAACCCTAAACTTCGATTCTACCAACACAAACCCTAACCTTAATCCTAACCCTACCCCTACCCCTACCCCTAAATGCACTCTAACCCTACCCCTACCCCTAACACTAACCCTAACCCTAACGAATTCTAACCAAAACTCTACCCCTAAATGGGCTCGATTCTAAGCCTAACACTAAATCGTCAATCTCAACAATAACCCTAACGCTAAATGCACTCGACTGTAACCCAAAAGGCAATCGTGACCCTAAACCTAACTCTAAACTTCGATTCTACCAACACAAACCCTAACCTTAATCCTAACCCTACCCCTACACCTACCCAAAATGCACTGTAACCCTATCCCTACCCCTACCCCTAAATGAACTCTAACCCTACCCCTACCCCTAACACTAACCCTAACCCTAACGAATTCTAACCAAAACTCTACCCCTAAATGGGCTCGATTCTAACCCTAACACTAAATCGTCAATTTCAACACTATCCCTAAGCCTAAATGCACTGGATTCTAACCCAAAAGCCATTCCTGACCCTAAGCCTAACCCTAAACCTCGATTCTACCAACACAAACCTTAACCCTAATCCTAACCCTACTCCTACCCCTACCCCGAAATGCACTCTAAGCCATACCGTAAGGAAAACCAAAACACTAAAAATGCGCCTGATTCTAACCCTAACCCTAAGCCTAAGCCTAACCTTAAGCCTAACCCTCGATTCTACGATAGCGAACGCTAAACCTAACTCTGACCCTAGCACTCTCCTTAAATGCTCTCGATTTTAACCCTGACCCTAACCCTAACCCTAACCCTAATCCTAACCCTAAATGCACTGAATTGTAACCATAACTCTATCCCTAAATGTGCTCGCTTCAAACGCTAACACTAAATCGTCAATTTGAACACTAACCCACAGCCTAAATACACTCGATTCTGATGCAAAATGCAATCCTAACCCTAAGCCTAAACCTAAACCTCGATTCTACCAACAGAAACCTTAACCCTAATCCTCACCCTACCCCTATCACTAGCCCTAAAAGCACTTTAACCCTAACCCTCACCCTAACGCTAACACTAAAACTGTGCTTGATTCTAACCCTAACCCTCACCCTAAGCCTGACCTGAAGCCTAAGCCTCGATTCCACGAAAGCTAACCCTAAACCTAACTCTAACCCTAGCACTATCCTTAAATGCTCTCGATTCTAACCCTGACCCTAAACCCAAGCCTAACCCTAACGCTAACCCTAACCCTAACCCTAACCAGAAACCCCAAATGCACTGAATTCTAACCATAACTCTATCCCTAAATGTGCTTGATTCTAACGCTAAAACGAAATCATCAATTTCAACACTAACCCTAAGCCTAAATGCTCTGAATTATGATCCACAATGCTCTCCTGACCCTAAGCCTAACCCAAAACCTCGATTCTACCGACACAAACCCTAACGATAATCCTAAACCTACTCCTATCCCTACCTCTATATGCACTCTAACCCTAACCCTAACCCAACCCCTAACACTAAAAATGCGCTTGATTCTAACCCTAACCCTAACCCTAACCCTAACCCTAACCCTCAATTCTACGAAACCTAACCCTAAACCTAACTCTAACCCTAACACTATCCTTAAATGCTCTCAATTCTAATCCTGACCCTAATAACCCTAACCCTAACGGTAAGCCTGAATGCAGTGGATTCTAACCATAACTCTAACCCTAATGTGCTCGATTCTAAGTCTAACACTAAATCGTCAATCTCAACACTAACCCTAACCCTAAATGCACTCGACTGTAACCCAAAAGGCAATCCTGACCCTAAGCCTAACCCTAAACTTCGATTCTACCAACACAAACCCTAACCCTAATCCTAACCCTACCCCTACCCCTACCCCTAAATGCACTCTAACCCTACCCTTACCCCTAACACTAACCCTAACCCTAACGAATTCTAACCAAAACTCTACCCCTAAATGGGCTCGATTCTAAGCCTAACACTAAATCGTCAATTTCAACACTATCCCTAAGCCTAAATGCACTGGATTCTAACCCAAAAGCCATTCCTGACCCTAAGCCTAACCCTAAACCTCGATTCTACCAACACAAACCTTAACCCTAATCCTAACCCTACTCCTACCCCTACCCCGAAATGCACTCTAAGCCATACCGTAAGGAAAACCAAAACACTAAAAATGCGCCTGATTCTAACCCTAACCCTAAGATTAAGCCTAACCTTAAGCCTAACCCTCGATTTTACGATAGCGAACGCTAAACCTAACTCTGACCCTAGCACTCTCCTTAAATGCTCTCGATTTTAACCCTGACCCTAACCCTAACCCTAATCCTAATCCTAACCCTAAATGCACTGAATCCTAACCATAACTCTACCCCTAAATGTGCTCGCTTCAAACCCTAACACTAAATCGTCAATTTGAACACTAACCCAAAGCCTAAATACACTCGATTCTGATGCAAAATGCAATCCTGACCCTAAGCCTAAACCTAAACCTCGATTCTACCAACAGAAACCTTAACCCTAATCCTCACCCTACCCCTATCACTAGCCCTAAAAGCACTTTAACCCTAACCCTCACCCGAACGCTAACACTAAAACTGTGCTTGATTCTAACCCTAACCCTCACCCTAAGCCTGACCCGAAGCCTTACCCTCGATTCTACGAAAGCTAACCCTAAACCTAACTCTAACCCTAGCACTATCCTTAAATGCTCTCGATTCTAACCCTGACCCTAAACCCAAGCCTAACCCTAACCCTAACCCTAACCCTAACCAGAAACCCCAAATGCACTGAATTCTAACCATAACTCTATCCCTAAATGTGCTTGATTCTAACGTTAAAACGAAATCATCAATTTCAACAC
Organism: Notamacropus eugenii; assembly: GCF_028372415.1. Classification (NCBI taxonomy): domain Eukaryota; kingdom Metazoa; phylum Chordata; class Mammalia; order Diprotodontia; family Macropodidae; genus Notamacropus; species Notamacropus eugenii. The sequence goes on along the minus strand of NW_027325195.1, from coordinate 74,589 downwards.
TAACCCTAAGCCTAAATGCTCTGAATTATGATCCACAATGCTCTCCTGACCCTAAGCCTAACCCAAAACCTCGATTCTACCAACACAAACCCTAACCCTAATCCTAAACCTACTCCTATCCCTACCTCTATATGCACTCTAACGCTAACCCTAACCCAACCCCTAACACTAAAAATGCGCTTGATTCTAACCCTAACCCTAACCCTAACCCTAACCCTAACCCTCAATTCTACGAAACCTAACCGTAAACCTAACTCTAACCCTAACACTATCCTTCAATGCTCTCAATTCTAATCCTGACCCTAATAACCCTAACCCTAACGCTAAGCCTGAATGCAGTGGATTCTAACCATAACTCTAACCCTAATGTGCTCGAATCTAAGCCTAACACTAAATCGTCAATCTCAACACTAACCCTAACCCTAAATGCACTCGACTGTAACCCAAAAGGCAATCCTGACCCTAAGCCTAACCCTAAACTTGGATTCTACCAACACAAAACCTAACCCTAATCCTAACCCTACCCCTACCCCTACCCCTAAATGCACTCTAACCCTACCCCTACCCCTAACACTAACCCTAACCCTAACGAATTCTAACCAAAACTCTACCCCTAAATGGGCTCCATTCAAAGCCTAACACTAAATCGTCAATTTCAACACTATCCCTAAGCCTAAATGCACTGCATTCTAACCCAAAAGCCATTCCTGACCCTAAGCCTAACCCTAAACCTCGATTCTACCAACACAAACCTTAACCCTAATCCTAACCCTACTCCTACCCCTACCCCGAAATGCACTCTAAGCCATACCATAAGGAAAACCAAAACACTAAAAATGCGCCTGATTCTAACCCTAACCCTAAGCCTAAGCCTAAGCTTAAGCCTAACCCTCGATTCTACGATAGCGAACGCTAAACCTAACTCTGACCCTAGCACTCTCCTTAAATGCTCTCGATTTTAACCCTGACCCTAACCCTAACCCTAATCCTAATCCTAACCCTAAATGCACTGAATCCTAACCATAACTCTACCCCTAAATGTGCTCGCTTCAAACCCTAACACTAAATCGTCAATTTGAACACTAACCCAAAGCCTCAATACACTCGATTCTGATGCAAAATGCAATCCTGACCCTAAGCCTAAACCTAAACCTCGATTCTACCAACAGAAACCTTAACCCTAATCCTCACCCTACCCCTATCACTAGCCCTAAAAGCACTTTAACCCTAACCCTCACCCTAACGCTAACACTAAAACTGTGCTTGATTCTAACCCTAACCCTCACCCTAAGCCTGACCCGAAGCCTAAGCCTCGATTCTACGAAAGCTAACCCTAAACCTAACTCTAACCCTAGCACTATCCTTAAATGCTCTCGATTCTAACCCTGACCCTAAACCCAAGCCTAACCCTAACCCTAACCCTAACCCTAACCAGAAACCCCAAATGCACTGAATTCTAACCATAACTCTATCCCTAAATGTGCTTGATTCTAACGCTAAAACGAAATCATCAATTTCAACACTAACCCTAAGCCTAAATGCTCTGAATTATGATCCACAATGCTCTCCTGACCCTAAGCCTAACCCAAAACCTCGATTCTACCAACACAAACCCTAACCCTAATCCTAAACCTACTCCTATCCCTACCTCTATATGCACTCTAACGCTAACCCTAACCCAACCCCTAACACTAAAAATGCGCTTGATTCTAACCCTAACCCTAACCCTAACCCTAACCCTAACCCTCAATTCTACGAAACCTAACCCTAAACCTAACTCTAACCCTAACACTATCCTTCAATGCTCTCAATTCTAATCCTGACCCTAATAACCCTAACCCTAACTCTAAGCCTGAATGCAGTGGATTCTAACCATAACTCTAACCCTAATGTGCTCGATTCTAAGCCTAACACTAAATCGTCAATCTCAACACTAACCCTAACCCTAAATGCACTCGACTGTAACCCAAAAGGCAATCCTGACCCTAAGCCTAACCCTAAACTTCGATTCTACCAACACAAACCCTAACCCTAATCCTAACCCTACCCCTACCCCTACCCCTAAATGCACTCTAACCCTACCCCTACTCCTAACACTAACCCTAACCCTAACGAATTCTAACCAAAACTCTACCCCTAAATGGGCTCGATTCTAAGCCTAACACTAAATCGTCAATTTCAACACTATCCCTAAGCCTAAATGCACTGCATTCTAACCCAAAAGCCATTCCTGACCCTAAGCCTAACCCTAAATCTCGATTCTACCAACACAAACCTTAACCCTAATCCTAACCCTACTCCTACCCCTACCCCTAAATGCACTCTAAGCCATACCGTAAGGAAAACCAAAACACTAAAAATGCACTTGATTCTAACCCTAACCCTAAGCCTAAGCCTAACCTTAAGCCTAACCCTCGATTCTACGATAGCGAACGCTAAACCTAACTCTGACCCTAGCACTCTCCTTAAATGCTCTCGATTTTAACCCTGACCCTAACCCTAACCCTAACCCTAATCCTAACCCTAAATGCACTGAATTCTAACCATAACTCTACCCCTAAATGTGCTCGCTTCAAACCCTAACACTAAATCGTCAATTTGAACACTAACCCAAAGCCTAAATACACTCGATTCTGATGCAAAATGCAATCCTAACCCTAAGCCTAAACCTAAACCTCGATTCTACCAACAGAAACCTTAACCCTAATCCTCACCCTACCCCTATCACTAGCCCTGAAAGCACTTTAACCCTAACCCTCACCCTAACGCTAACACTAAAACTGTGCTTGATTCTAACGCTAACACTCACCCTAAGCCTGACCCGAAGCCTTACCCTCGATTCTACGAAAGCTAACCCTAAACCTAACTCTAACCCTAGCACTATCCTTAAATGCTCTCGATTCTAACCCTGACCCTAAACCCAAGCGTAACCCTAACCCTAACCCTAACCCTAACCAGAAACCATAATTGCACTGAATTCTAACCATAACTCTATCCCTAAATGTGCTTGATTCTAACGCTAAAACGAAATCATCAATTTCAACACTAACCCTAAGCCTAAATGCTCTGAATTATGATCCACAATGCTCTCCTGACCCTAAGCCTAACCCAAAACCTCGATTCTACCAACACAAACCCTAACCCTAATCCTAAACCTACTCCTATCCCTACCTCGATATGCACTCTAACCCTAACCCTAACCCAACCCCTAACACTAAAAATGCGCTTGATTCTAACACTAACCCTAACCCTAACCCTAACCCTCAATTCTACGAAACCTAACCCTAAACCTAACTCTAACCCTAACACTATCCTTAAATGCTCTCAATTCTAATCCTGACCCTAATAACCCTAACCCTAACGCTAAGCCTGAATGCAGTGGATTCTAACCATAACTCTAACCCTAATGTGCTCGATTCTAAGCCTAACACTAAATCGTCAATCTCAACACTAACCCTAACTCTAAATGCACTCGACTGTAACCCAAAAGGCAATCCTGACCCTAAGCCTAACCCTAAACTTCGATTCTACCAACACAAACCCTAACCCTAATCCTAACTCTACTACCCCTACCCCTACCCCTAACACTCTAACCCTACCCCTACCCCTAACACTAACCCTAACCCTAACGAATTCTAACCAAAACTCTACCCCTAAATGGGCTCGATTCTAAGCCTAACACTAAATCGTCAATTTCAACACTATCCCTAAGCCTAAATGCACTGCATTCTAACCCAAAAGCCATTCCTGACCCTAAGCCTAACCCTAAACCTCGATTCTACCAACACAAACCTTAACCCTAATCCTAACCCTACTCCTACCCCTACCCCTAAATGCACTCTAAGCCATACCGTAAGGAAAACCAAAACACTAAAAATGCGCCTGATTCTAACCCTAACCCTAAGCCTAAGCCTAACCTTAAGCCTAACCCTCGATTCTACGATAGCGAACGCTAAACCTAACTCTGACCCTAGCACTCTCCTTAAATGCTCTCGATTTTAACCCTGACCCTAACCCTAACCCTAATCCTAACCCTAAATGCACTGAATTCTAACCATAACTCTACCCATAAATGTGCTCGCTTCAAACGCTAACACTAAATCGTCAATTTGAACACTAACCCAAAGCCTAAATACACTCGATTCTGATGCAAAATGCAATCCTAACCCTAAGCCTAAACCTAAACCTCGATTCTACCAACAGAAACCTTAAGCCTAATCTTCACCCTACCCCTATCACTATCCCTAAAAGCACTTTAACCCTAACCCTCACCCTAACGCTAACACTAAAACTGTGCTTGATTCTAACCCTAACCCTCACCCTAAGCCTGACCCGAAGCCTAAGCCTCGATTCTACGAAAGCTAACCCTAAACCTAACTCTAACCCTAGCACTATCCTTAAATGCTCTCGATTCTAACCCTGACCCTAAACCCAAGCGTAACCCTAACCCTAACCCTAACCCTAACCAGAAACCATAATTGCACTGAATTCTAACCATAACTCTATCCCTAAATGTGCTTGATTCTAACGCTAAAACGAAATCATCAATTTCAACACTAACCCTAAGCCTAAATGCTCTGAATTATGATCCACAATGCTCTCCTGACCCTAAGCCTAACCCAAAACCTCGATTCTACCAACACAAACCCTAACCCTAATCCTAAACCTACTCCTATCCCTACCTCGATATGCACTCTAACCCTAACCCTAACACAACCCCTAACACTAAAAATGCGCTTGATTCTAACACTAACCCTAACCCTAACCCTAACCCTCAATTCTACGAAACCTAACCCTAAACCTAACTCTAACCCTAACACTATCCTTAAATGCTCTCAATTCTAATCCTGACCCTAATAACCCTAACCCTAACGCTAAGCCTGAATGCAGTGGATTCTAACCATAACTCTAACCCTAATGTGCTCGAATCTAAGCCTAACACTAAATCGTCAATCTCAACACTAACCCTAACCCTAAATGCACTCGACTGTAACCCAAAAGGCAATCCTGACCCTAAGCCTAACCCTAAACTTCGATTCTACCAACACAAACCCTAACCCTAATCCTAACCCTACCCCTACCCCTACCCCTAACACTAACCCTAACCCTAACGAATTCTAACCAAAACTCTACCCCTAAATGGGCTCGATTCTAAGCCTAACACTAAATCGTCAATTTCAACACTATCCCTAAGCCTAAATGCACTGGATTCTAACCCAAAAGCCATTCCTGACCCTAAGCCTAACCCTAAACCTCGATTCTACCAACACAAACCTTAACCCTAATCCTAACCCTACTCCTACCCCTACCCCTAAATGCACTCTAAGCCATACCGTAAGGAAAACCAAAACACTAAAAATGCGCCTGATTCTAACCCTAACCCTAAGCCTAAGCCTAACCTTAAGCCTAACCCTCGATTCTACGATAGCGAACGCTAAACCTAACTCTGACCCTAGCACTCTCCTTAAATGCTCTCGATTTTAACCCTGACCCTAACCCTAACCCTAACCCTAATCCTAACCCTAAATGCACTGAATTCTAACCATAACTCTACGCCTAAATGTGCTCGCTTCAAACGCTAACACTAAATCGTCAATTTGAACACTAACCCAAAGCCTCAATACACTCGATTCTGATGCAAAATGCAATCCTGACCCTAATCCTAAACCTAAACCTCGATTCTACCAACAGAAACCTTAACCCTAATCCTCACCCTACCCCTATCACTAGCCCTAAAAGCACTTTAACCCTAACCCTCACCCTAACGCTAACACTAAAACTGTGCTTGATTCTAACCCTAACCCTCACCCTAAGCCTGACCCGAAGCCTAAGCCTCGATTCTACGAAAGCTAACCCTAAACCTAACTCTAACCCTAGCACTATCCTTAAATGCTCTCGATTCTAACCCTGACCCTAAACCCAAGCCTAACTCTAACCCTAACCCTAACCCTAACCCTAACCAGAAACCATAATTGCACTGAATTCTAACCATAACTCTATCCCTAAATGTGCTTGATTCTAACGCTAAAACGAAATCATCAATTTCAACACTAACCCTAAGCCTAAATGCTCTGAATTATGATCCACAATGCTCTCCTGACCCTAAGCCTAACCCAAAACCTCGATTCTACCAACACAAACCCTAACCCTAATCCTAAACCTACTCCTATCCCTACCTCTATATGCACTCTAACCCTAACCCTCACCCAACCCCTAACACTAAAAATGCGCTTGATTCTAACCCTAACCCTAACCCTAACCCTAACCCTAACCCTCAATTCTACGAAACCTAACCCTAAACCTAACTCTAACCCTAACACTATCCTTAAATGCTCTCAATTCTAATCCTGACCCTAATAACCCTAACCCTAACGCTAAGCCTGAATGCAGTGGATTCTAACCATAACTCTAACCCTAATGTGCTCGATTCTAAGCCTAACACTAAATCGTCAATCTCAACACTAACCCTAACCCTAAATGCACTCGACTGTAACCCAAAAGGCAATCCTGACCCTAAGCCTAACCCTAAACTTCGATTCTACCAACACAAACCCTAACCCTAATCCTAACCCTACCCCTATCCCTACCCCTAAATGCACTCTAACCCTACCCCTACCCCTAACACTAACCCTAACCCTAACGAATTCTAACCAAAACTCTACCCCTAAATGTGCTCGATTCTAAGCCTAACACTAAATCGTCAATCTCAACAATAACCCTAACGCTAAATGCACTCGACTGTAACCCAAAAGGCAATCGTGACCCTAAACCTAACTCTAAATTTCGATTCTACCAACACACACCCTAACCCTAATCCTAACCCTACCCCTACACCTACCCCGAAATGCACTGTAAACCTACCCCTACCCATACCCCTAAATGCACTCTAACCCTACCCCTACCCCTAACACTAACCCTAACCCTAACGAATTCTAACCAAAACTCTACCCCTAAATGGGCTCGATTCTAAGCCTAACACTAAATCGTCAATTTCAACACTATCCCTAAGCCTAAATGCACTGGATTCTGACCCAAAAGCCATTCCTGACCCTAAGCCTAACCCTAAACCTCGATTCTACCAACACAAACCTTAACCCTAATCCTAACCCTACTCCTACCCCTACCCCTAAATGCACTCTAAGCCATACCGTAAGGAAAACCAAAACACTAAAAATGCGCCTGATTCTAACCCTAACCCTAAGCCTAAGCCTCACCTTAAGCCTAACCCTCGATTCTGCGAAAGCGAACGCTAAACCTAACTCTGACCCTAGCACTCTCCTTAAATGCTCTCGATTTTAACCCTGACCCTAACCCTAATCCTAACCCTAACCCTAACCCTAACCCTAAATGCACTGAATTCTAACCATAACTCTACCCCTAAATGTGCTCGCTTCAAACGCTAACACTAAATCGTCAATTTGAACACTAACCCAAAGCCTCAATACACTCGATTCAGATCCAAAATGCAATCCTGACCCTAAGCCTAAAGCTAAACCTCGATTCTACCAACAGAAACCTTAACCCTAATCCTCACCCTACCCCTATCACTAGCCCTAAAAGCACTTTAACCCTAACCCTCACCCGAACGCTAACACTAAAACTGTGCTTGATTCTAACCCTAACCCTCACCCTAAGCCTGACCCGAAGCCTAAGCCTCGATTCTACGAAAGCTAACCCTAAACCTAACTCTAACCCTAGCACTATCCTTAAATGCTCTCGATTCTAACCCTGACCCTAAACCCAAGCCTAACCCTAACCCTAACCCTAACCCTATCCAGAAACCCTAAATGCACTGAATTCTAACCATAACTCTATCCCTAAATGTGCTTGATTCTAACGCTAAAACGAAATCATCAATTTCAACACTAACCCTAAGCCTAAATGCTCTGAATTATGATCCACAATGCTCTCCTGACCCTAAGCCTAACCCAAAACCTCGATTCTACCAACACAAACCCTAACCCTAATCCTAACCCTACTCCTACCCCTACCCCCAAATGCACTCTAACCCTACCCCTACCGCTAACACTAACCCTAACCCTAACGAATTCTAACCAAAACTCTACCCCTAAATGTGCTCGATTCTAACCCTAACACTAAATCGTCAATTTCAACACTATCCCTAAGCCTAAATGCACTGGATTCTAACCCAAAAGCCATTCCTGACCCTAAGCCTAACCCTAAACCTCGATTCTACCAACACAAACCTTAACCCTAATCCTAACCCTACTCCTACCCCTACCCCTAAATGCACTCTAAGCCATACCGTAAGGAAAACCAAAACACTAAAAATGCGCCTGATTCTAACCCTAACCCTAAGCCTAAGCCTAACCTTAAGCCTAACCCTCGATTCTACGATAGCGAACGCTAAACCTAACTCTGACCCTAGCACTCTCCTTAAATGCTCTCGTTTTTACCCTGACCCTAACCCTAACCCTAATCCTAATCCTAACCCTAAATGCACTGAATTCTAACCATAACTCTACCCCTAAATGTGCTCGCTTCAAACGCTAACACTAAATCGTCAATTTGAACACTAACCCAAAGCCTCAATACACTCGATTCAGATCCAAAATGCAATCCTGACCCTAAGCCTAAAGCTAAACCTCGATTCTACCAACAGAAACCTTAACCCTAATCCTCACCCTACCCCTATCACTAGCCCTAAAAGCACTTTAACCCTAACCCTCACCCGAACGCTAACACTAAAACTGTGCTTGATTCTAACCCTAACCCTCACCCTAAGCCTGACCCGAAGCCTAAGCCTCGATTCTACGAAAGCTAACCCTAAACCTAACTCTAACCCTAGCACTATCCTTAAATGCTCTCGATTCTAACCCTGACCCTAAACCCAAGCCTAACCCTAACCCTAACCCTAACCCTATCCAGAAACCCTAAATGCACTGAATTCTAACCATAACTCTATCCCTAAATGTGCTTGATTCTAACGCTAAAACGAAATCATCAATTTCAACACTAACCCTAAGCCTAAATGCTCTGAATTATGATCCACAATGCTCTCCTGACCCTAAGCCTAACCCAAAACCTCGATTCTACCAACACAAACCCTAACCCTAATCCTAACCCTACTCCTACCCCTACCCCCAAATGCACTCTAACCCTACCCCTACCGCTAACACTAACCCTAACCCTAACGAATTCTAACCAAAACTCTACCCCTAAATGTGCTCGATTCTAACCCTAACACTAAATCGTCAATTTCAACACTATCCCTAAGCCTAAATGCACTGGATTCTAACCCAAAAGCCATTCCTGACCCTAAGCCTAACCCTAAACCTCGATTCTACCAACACAAACCTTAACCCTAATCCTAACCCTACTCCTACCCCTACCCCTAAATGCACTCTAAGCCATACCGTAAGGAAAACCAAAACACTAAAAATGCGCCTGATTCTAACCCTAACCCTAAGCCTAAGCCTAACCTTAAGCCTAACCCTCGATTCTACGATAGCGAACGCTAAACCTAACTCTGACCCTAGCACTCTCCTTAAATGCTCTCGTTTTTACCCTGACCCTAACCCTAACCCTAATCCTAATCCTAACCCTAAATGCACTGAATCCTAACCATAACTCTACCCCTAAATGTGCTCGCTTCAAACCCTAACACTAAATCGTCAATTTGAACACTAACCCAAAGCCTAAATACACTCGATTCTGATGCAAAATGCAATCCTGACCCTAAGCCTAAACCTAAACCTCGATTCTACCAACAGAAACCTTAACCCTAATCCTCACCCTACCCCTATCACTAGCCCTAAAAGCACTTTAACCCTAACCCTCACCCGAACGCTAACACTAAAACTGTGCTTGATTCTAACCCTAACCCTCACCCTAAGCCTGACCCGAAGCCTTACCCTCGATTCTACGAAAGCTAACCCTAAACCTAACTCTAACCCTAGCACTATCCTTAAATGCTCTCGATTCTAACCCTGACCCTAAACGCAAGCCTAACCCTAACCCTAACCCTAACCCTAACCAGAAACCATAATTGCACTGAATTCTAACCATAACTCTATCCCTAAATGTGCTTGATTCTAACGCTAAAACGAAATCATCAATTTCAACACTAACCCTAAGCCTAAATGCTCTGAATTATGATCCACAATGCTCTCCTGACCCTAAGCCTAACCCAAAACCTCGATTCTACCAACACAAACCCTAACCCTAATCCTAAACCTACTCCTATCCCTACCTCTATATGCACTCTAACCCTAACCCTAACCCAACACCTAACACTAAAAATGCGCTTGATTCTAACCCTAACCCTAACCCTAACCCTAACCCTAACCCTCAATTCTACGAAACCTAACCCTAAACCTAACTCTAACCCTAACACTATCCTTAAATGCTCTCAATTCTAATCCTGACCCTAATAACCCCAACCCTAACGCTAAGCCTGAATGCAGTGGATTCTAACCATAACTCTAACCCTAATGTGCTCAATTCTAAGCCTAACACTAAATCGTCAATCTCAACACTAACCCTAACCCTAAATGCACTCGACTGTAACCCAAAAGGCAATCCTGACCCTAAGCCTAACCCTAAACTTCGATTCTACCAACACAAACCCTAACCCTAATCCTAACCCTACCCCTACCCCTACCCCTAAATGCACTCTAACCCTACCCCTACCCCTAACACTAACCCCAACCCTAACGAATTCTATCCAAAACTCTACCCCTAAATGGGCTCGATTCTAACCCTAACACTAAATCGTCAATTTCAACACTATCCCTAAGCCTAAATGCACTGGATTCTAACCCAAAAGCCATTCCTGACCCTAAGCCTAACCCTAAACCTCGATTCTACCAACACAAACCTTAACCCTAATCCTAACCCTACTCCTACCCCTACCTCTAAATGCACTCTAAGCCATACCGTAAGGAAAACCAAAACACTAAAACTGCGCCTGATTCTAACCCTAACCCTAAGCCTAAGCCTAACCTTAAGCCTAACCCTCGATTCTACGATAGCGAACGCTAAACCTAACTCTGACCCTAGCACTCTCCTTAAATGCTCTCGATTTTAACCCTGACCCTAACCCCAACCCTAACCCTAATCCTAACCCTAAATGCACTGAATTCTAACCATAACTCTACCCCTAAATGTGCTCTCTTCAAACGCTAACACTAAATCGTCAATTTGAACACTAACCCAAAGCCTAAATACCCTCGATTCTGATGCAAAACGCAATCCTGATCCTAAGCCTAAACCTAAACCTCGATTCTACCAACAGAAACCTTAACCCTAATCCTCACCCTACCCCTATCACTAGCCCTAAAAGCACTTTAACCCTAACCCTCACCCTAACGCTAACACTAAAACTGTGCTTGATTCTAACCCTCACCCTCACCTTAAGCCTGACCCGAAGCCTAACCCTCGATTCTATGAAAGCTAACCCTAAACCTAACTCTAACTCTAGCACTATCCTTAAATGCTCTCGATTCTAACCCTGACCCTAAACCGAAGCGTAACCCTAACCCTAACCCTAACCAGAAACCCCAAATGCACTGAATTCTAACCATAACTCTATCCCTAAATGTGCTTGATTCTAACGCTAAAACTAAATCATCAATTTCAACACTAACCCTAAGCCTAAATGCTCTGAATTATGATCCACAATGCTCTCTTGACCCTAAGCCTAACCCAAAACCTCGATTCTACCAACACAAACCCTAACCCTAATCCTAAACCTACTCCTATCGCTACCTCTATATGCACTCTAACCCTAACCCTAACCCAACCCCTAACACTAAAAATGCGCTTGATTCTAACACTAACCCTAACCCTAACCCTAACCCTCAATTCTACGAAACCTAACCCTAAACCTAACTCTAACCCTAACACTATCCTTAAATGCTCTCAATTCTAATCCTGACCCTAATAACCCTAACCCTAACGCTAAGCCTGAATGCAGTGGATTCTAACCATAACTCTAACCCTAATGTGCTCGAATCTAAGCCTAACACTAAATCGTCAATCTCAACACTAACCCTAACCCTAAATGCACTCGACTGTAACCCAAAAGGCAATCCTGACCCTAAGCCTAACCCTAAACTTCGATTCTACCAACACAAAACCTAACCCTAATCCTAACCCTACCCCTACCCCTACCCCTAAATGCACTCTAACCCTACCCCTACCCCTAACACTAACCCTAACCCTAACGAATTCTAACCAAAACTATACCCCTAAATGGGCACCATTCAAAGCCTAACACTAAATCGTCAATTTCAACACTATCCCTAAGCCTAAATGCACTGGATTCTAACCCAAAAGCCATTCCTGACCCTAAGCCTAACCCTAAACCTCGATTCTACCAACACAAACCTTAACCCTAATCCTAACCCTACTCCTACCCCTACCCCGAAATGCACTCTAAGCCATACCATAAGGAAAACCAAAACACTAAAAATGCGCCTGATTATAACCCTAACCCTAAGCCTAAGCCTAACCTTAAGCCTAACCCTCGATTCTACGATAGCGAACGCTAAACCTAACTCTGACCCTAGCACTCTCCTTAAATGCTCTCGATTTTAACCCTGACCCTAACCCTAACCCTAACCCTAATCCTAACCCTAAATGCACTGAATTCTAACCATAACTCTACCCCTAAATGTGCTCGCTTCAAACGCTAACACTAAATCGTCAATTTGAACACTAACCCAAAGCCTCAATACACTCGATTCTGATGCAAAATGCAATCCTGACCCTAATCCTAAACCTAAACCTCGATTCTACCAACAGAAACCTTAACCCTAATCCTCACCCTACCCCTATCACTAGCCCTAAAAGCACTTTAACCCTAACCCTCACCCGAACGCTAACACTAAAACTGTGCTTGATTCTAACCCTAACCCTCACCCTAAGCCTGACCCGAAGCCTAAGCCTCTATTCTACGAAAGCTAACCCTAAACCTAACTCTAACCCTAGCACTATCCTTAAATGCTCTCGATTCTAACCCTGACCCTAAACCCAAGCCTAACTCTAACCCTAACCCTAACCCTAACCCTAACCAGAAACCATAATTGCACTGAATTCTAACCATAACTCTATCCCTAAATGTGCTTGATTCTAACGCTAAAACGAAATCATCAATTTCAACACTAACCCTAAGCCTAAATGCTCTGAATTATGATCCACAATGCTCTCCTGACCCTAAGCCTAACCCAAAACCTCGATTCTACCAACACAAACCCTAACCCTAATCCTAAACCTACTCCTATCCCTACCTCTATATGCACTCTAACCCTAACCCTAACCCAACCCCTAACACTAAAAATGCGCTTGATTCTAATCCTAACCCTAACCCTAACCCTAACCCTCAATTCTACGAAACCTAACCCTAAACATAACTCTAACCCTAACACTATCCTTAAATGCTCTCAATTCTAATCCTGACCCTAATAACCCTAACCCTAACGCTAAGCCTGAATGCAGTGGATTCTAACCATAACTCTAACCCTAATGTGCTCGATTCTAAGCCTAACACTAAATCGTCAATCTCAACACTAACCCTAACCCTAAATGCACTCGACTGTAACCCAAAAGGCAATCCTGACCCTAATCCTAACTCTAAACTTCGATTCTACCAACACAAACCCTAACCCTAATCCTAACCCTACCCCTACCCCTACCCCTAAATGCACTGTAACCCTACCCCTACCCCTACCCCTAAATGCACTCTAACCCTACCCCTACCCCTAACACTAACCCTAACCCTAACGAATTCTAACCAAAACTCTACCCCTAAATGTGCTCGATTCCAACCGTAACACTAAATCGGCAATTTCAACACTATCCCTAAGCCTAAATGCACTGGATTCTAACCCAAAAGCCATTCCTGACCCTAAGCCTAACCCTAAACCTCGATTCTACCAACACAAACCTTAACCCTAATCCTAACCCTACTCCTACCCCTACCCCTAAATGCACTCTAAGCCATACCGTAAGGAAAACCAAAACACTAAAAATGCGCCTGATTCTAACCCTAACCCTAAGATTAAGCCTAACCTTAAGCCTAACCCTCGATTTTACGATAGCGAACGCTAAACCTAACTCTGACCCTAGCACTCTCCTTAAATGCTCTCGATTTTAACCCTGACCCTAACCCTAACCCTAATCCTAATCCTAACCCTAAATGCACTGAATCCTAACCATAACTCTACCCCTAAATGTGCTCGCTTCAAACCCTAACACTAAATCGTCAATTTGAACACTAACCCAAAGCCTAAATACACTCGATTCTGATGCAAAATGCAATCCTGACCCTAAGCCTAAACCTAAACCTCGATTCTACCAACAGAAACCTTAACCCTAATCCTCACCCTACCCCTATCACTAGCCCTAAAAGCACTTTAACCCTAACCCTCACCCGAACGCTAACACTAAAACTGTGCTTGATTCTAACCCTAACCCTCACCCTAAGCCTGACCCGAAGCCTTACCCTCGATTCTACGAAAGCTAACCCTAAACCTAACTCTAACCCTAGCACTATCCTTAAATGCTCTCGATTCTAACCCTGACCCTAAACCCAAGCCTAACCCTAACCCTAACCCTAACCCTAACCAGAAACCCCAAATGCACTGAATTCTAACCATAACTCTATCCCTAAATGTGCTTGATTCTAACGTTAAAACGAAATCATCAATTTCAACACTAACCCTAAGCCTAAATGCTCTGAATTATGATCCACAATGCTCTCCTGACCCTAAGCCTAACCCAAAACCTCGATTCTACCAACACAAACCCTAACCCTAATCCTAAACCTACTCCTATCCCTACCTCTATATGCACTCTAACGCTAACCCTAACCCAACCCCTAACACTAAAAATGCGCTTGATTCTAACCCTAACCCTAACCCTAACCCTAACCCTAACCCTCAATTCTACGAAACCTAACCGTAAACCTAACTCTAACCCTAACACTATCCTTCAATGCTCTCAATTCTAATCCTGACCCTAATAACCCTAACCCTAACGCTAAGCCTGAATGCAGTGGATTCTAACCATAACTCTAACCCTAATGTGCTCGAATCTAAGCCTAACACTAAATCGTCAATCTCAACACTAACCCTAACCCTAAATGCACTCGACTGTAACCCAAAAGGCAATCCTGACCCTAAGCCTAACCCTAAACTTGGATTCTACCAACACAAAACCTAACCCTAATCCTAACCCTACCCCTACCCCTACCCCTAAATGCACTCTAACCCTACCCCTACCCCTAACACTAACCCTAACCCTAACGAATTCTAACCAAAACTCTACCCCTAAATGGGCTCCATTCAAAGCCTAACACTAAATCGTCAATTTCAACACTATCCCTAAGCCTAAATGCACTGCATTCTAACCCAAAAGCCATTCCTGACCCTAAGCCTAACCCTAAACCTCGATTCTACCAACACAAACCTTAACCCTAATCCTAACCCTACTCCTACCCCTACCCCGAAATGCACTCTAAGCCATACCATAAGGAAAACCAAAACACTAAAAATGCGCCTGATTCTAACCCTAACCCTAAGCCTAAGCCTAAGCTTAAGCCTAACCCTCGATTCTACGATAGCGAACGCTAAACCTAACTCTGACCCTAGCACTCTCCTTAAATGCTCTCGATTTTAACCCTGACCCTAACCCTAACCCTAATCCTAATCCTAACCCTAAATGCACTGAATCCTAACCATAACTCTACCCCTAAATGTGCTCGCTTCAAACCCTAACACTAAATCGTCAATTTGAACACTAACCCAAAGCCTCAATACACTCGATTCTGATGCAAAATGCAATCCTGACCCTAAGCCTAAACCTAAACCTCGATTCTACCAACAGAAACCTTAACCCTAATCCTCACCCTACCCCTATCACTAGCCCTAAAAGCACTTTAACCCTAACCCTCACCCTAACGCTAACACTAAAACTGTGCTTGATTCTAACCCTAACCCTCACCCTAAGCCTGACCCGAAGCCTAAGCCTCGATTCTACGAAAGCTAACCCTAAACCTAACTCTAACCCTAGCACTATCCTTAAATGCTCTCGATTCTAACCCTGACCCTAAACCCAAGCCTAACCCTAACCCTAACCCTAACCCTAACCAGAAACCCCAAATGCACTGAATTCTAACCATAACTCTATCCCTAAATGTGCTTGATTCTAACGCTAAAACGAAATCATCAATTTCAACACTAACCCTAAGCCTAAATGCTCTGAATTATGATCCACAATGCTCTCCTGACCCTAAGCCTAACCCAAAACCTCGATTCTACCAACACAAACCCTAACCCTAATCCTAAACCTACTCCTATCCCTACCTCTATATGCACTCTAACGCTAACCCTAACCCAACCCCTAACACTAAAAATGCGCTTGATTCTAACCCTAACCCTAACCCTAACCCTAACCCTAACCCTCAATTCTACGAAACCTAACCCTAAACCTAACTCTAACCCTAACACTATCCTTCAATGCTCTCAATTCTAATCCTGACCCTAATAACCCTAACCCTAACTCTAAGCCTGAATGCAGTGGATTCTAACCATAACTCTAACCCTAATGTGCTCGATTCTAAGCCTAACACTAAATCGTCAATCTCAACACTAACCCTAACCCTAAATGCACTCGACTGTAACCCAAAAGGCAATCCTGACCCTAAGCCTAACCCTAAACTTCGATTCTACCAACACAAACCCTAACCCTAATCCTAACCCTACCCCTACCCCTACCCCTAAATGCACTCTAACCCTACCCCTACTCCTAACACTAACCCTAACCCTAACGAATTCTAACCAAAACTCTACCCCTAAATGGGCTCGATTCTAAGCCTAACACTAAATCGTCAATTTCAACACTATCCCTAAGCCTAAATGCACTGGATTCTAACCCAAAAGCCATTCCTGACCCTAAGCCTAACCCTAAATCTCGATTCTACCAACACAAACCTTAACCCTAATCCTAACCCTACTCCTACCCCTACCCCTAAATGCACTCTAAGCCATACCGTAAGGAAAACCAAAACACTAAAAATGCACTTGATTCTAACCCTAACCCTAAGCCTAAGCCTAACCTTAAGCCTAACCCTCGATTCTACGATAGCGAACGCTAAACCTAACTCTGACCCTAGCACTCTCCTTAAATGCTCTCGATTTTAACCCTGACCCTAACCCTAACCCTAACCCTAATCCTAACCCTAAATGCACTGAATTCTAACCATAACTCTACCCCTAAATGTGCTCGCTTCAAACCCTAACACTAAATCGTCAATTTGAACACTAACCCAAAGCCTAAATACACTCGATTCTGATGCAAAATGCAATCCTAACCCTAAGCCTAAACCTAAACCTCGATTCTACCAACAGAAACCTTAACCCTAATCCTCACCCTACCCCTATCACTAGCCCTGAAAGCACTTTAACCCTAACCCTCACCCTAACGCTAACACTAAAACTGTGCTTGATTCTAACGCTAACACTCACCCTAAGCCTGACCCGAAGCCTTACCCTCGATTCTACGAAAGCTAACCCTAAACCTAACTCTAACCCTAGCACTATCCTTAAATGCTCTCGATTCTAACCCTGACCCTAAACCCAAGCGTAACCCTAACCCTAACCCTAACCCTAACCAGAAACCATAATTGCACTGAATTCTAACCATAACTCTATCCCTAAATGTGCTTGATTCTAACGCTAAAACGAAATCATCAATTTCAACACTAACCCTAAGCCTAAATGCTCTGAATTATGATCCACAATGCTCTCCTGACCCTAAGCCTAACCCAAAACCTCGATTCTACCAACACAAACCCTAACCCTAATCCTAAACCTACTCCTATCCCTACCTCTATATGCACTCTAACCCTAACCCTAACCCAACCCCTAACACTAAAAATGCGCTTGATTCTAACACTAACCCTAACCCTAACCCTAACCCTCAATTCTACGAAACCTAACCCTAAACCTAACTCTAACCCTAACACTATCCTTCAATGCTCTCAATTCTAATCCTGACCCTAATAACCCTAACCCTAACGCTAAGCCTGAATGCAGTGGATTCTAACCATAACTCTAACCCTAATGTGCTCGATTCTAAGCCTAACACTAAATCGTCAATCTCAACACTAACCCTAACTCTAAATGCACTCGACTGTAACCCAAAAGGCAATCCTGACCCTAAGCCTAACCCTAAACTTCGATTCTACCAACACAAACCCTAACCCTAATCCTAACCCTACCCCTACCCCTACCCCTAAATGCACTCTAACCCTACCCCTACCCCTAACACTAACCCTAACCCTAACGAATTCTAAACAAAACTCTACCCCTAAATGGGCTCGATTCTAAGCCTAACACTAAATCGTCAATTTCAACACTATCCCTAAGCCTAAATGCACTGCATTCTAACCCAAAAGCCATTCCTGACCCTAAGCCT
This sequence comes from Notamacropus eugenii, assembly GCF_028372415.1. NCBI lineage: Eukaryota > Metazoa > Chordata > Mammalia > Diprotodontia > Macropodidae > Notamacropus > Notamacropus eugenii. The sequence continues at coordinate 56,148 of NW_027325195.1, read as the reverse complement.
AACCCTAAACCTCGATTCTACCAACACAAACCTTAACCCTAATCCTAACCCTACTCCTACCCCTACCCCTAAATGCACTCTAAGCCATACCGTAAGGAAAACCAAAACACTAAAAATGCGCCTGATTCTAACCCTAACCCTAAGCCTAAGCCTAACCTTAAGCCTAACCCTCGATTCTACGATAGCGAACGCTAAACCTAACTCTGACCCTAGCACTCTCCTTAAATGCTCTCGATTTTAACCCTGACCCTAACCCTAACCCTAATCCTAACCCTAAATGCACTGAATTCTAACCATAACTCTACCCATAAATGTGCTCGCTTCAAACGCTAACACTAAATCGTCAATTTGAACACTAACCCAAAGCCTAAATACACTCGATTCTGATGCAAAATGCAATCCTAACCCTAAGCCTAAACCTAAACCTCGATTCTACCAACAGAAACCTTAAACCTAATCTTCACCCTACCCCTATCACTATCCCTAAAAGCACTTTAACCCTAACCCTCACCCTAACGCTAACACTAAAACTGTGCTTGATTCTAACCCTAACCCTCACCCTAAGCCTGACCCGAAGCCTAAGCCTCGATTCTACGAAAGCTAACCCTAAACCTAACTCTAACCCTAGCACTATCCTTAAATGCTCTCGATTCTAACCCTGACCCTAAACCCAAGCGTAACCCTAACCCTAACCCTAACCCTAACCAGAAACCATAATTGCACTGAATTCTAACCATAACTCTATCCCTAAATGTGCTTGATTCTAACGCTAAAACGAAATCATCAATTTCAACACTAACCCTAAGCCTAAATGCTCTGAATTATGATCCACAATGCTCTCCTGACCCTAAGCCTAACCCAAAACCTCGATTCTACCAACACAAACCCTAACCCTAATCCTAAACCTACTCCTATCCCTACCTCGATATGCACTCTAACCCTAACCCTAACACAACCCCTAACACTAAAAATGCGCTTGATTCTAACACTAACCCTAACCCTAACCCTAACCCTCAATTCTACGAAACCTAACCCTAAACCTAACTCTAACCCTAACACTATCCTTAAATGCTCTCAATTCTAATCCTGACCCTAATAACCCTAACCCTAACGCTAAGCCTGAATGCAGTGGATTCTAACCATAACTCTAACCCTAATGTGCTCGAATCTAAGCCTAACACTAAATCGTCAATCTCAACACTAACCCTAACCCTAAATGCACTCGACTGTAACCCAAAAGGCAATCCTGACCCTAAGCCTAACCCTAAACTTCGATTCTACCAACACAAACCCTAACCCTAATCCTAACCCTACCCCTACCCCTACCCCTAACACTAACCCTAACCCTAACGAATTCTAACCAAAACTCTACCCCTAAATGGGCTCGATTCTAAGCCTAACACTAAATCGTCAATTTCAACACTATCCCTAAGCCTAAATGCACTGGATTCTAACCCAAAAGCCATTCCTGACCCTAAGCCTAACCCTAAACCTCGATTCTACCAACACAAACCTTAACCCTAATCCTAACCCTACTCCTACCCCTACCCCTAAATGCACTCTAAGCCATACCGTAAGGAAAACCAAAACACTAAAAATGCGCCTGATTCTAACCCTAACCCTAAGCCTAAGCCTAACCTTAAGCCTAACCCTCGATTCTACGATAGCGAACGCTAAACCTAACTCTGACCCTAGCACTCTCCTTAAATGCTCTCGATTTTAACCCTGACCCTAACCCTAACCCTAACCCTAATCCTAACCCTAAATGCACTGAATTCTAACCATAACTCTACGCCTAAATGTGCTCGCTTCAAACGCTAACACTAAATCGTCAATTTGAACACTAACCCAAAGCCTCAATACACTCGATTCTGATGCAAAATGCAATCCTGACCCTAATCCTAAACCTAAACCTCGATTCTACCAACAGAAACCTTAACCCTAATCCTCACCCTACCCCTATCACTAGCCCTAAAAGCACTTTAACCCTAACCCTCACCCTAACGCTAACACTAAAACTGTGCTTGATTCTAACCCTAACCCTCACCCTAAGCCTGACCCGAAGCCTAAGCCTCGATTCTACGAAAGCTAACCCTAAACCTAACTCTAACCCTAGCACTATCCTTAAATGCTCTCGATTCTAACCCTGACCCTAAACCCAAGCCTAACTCTAACCCTAACCCTAACCCTAACCCTAACCAGAAACCATAATTGCACTGAATTCTAACCATAACTCTATCCCTAAATGTGCTTGATTCTAACGCTAAAACGAAATCATCAATTTCAACACTAACCCTAAGCCTAAATGCTCTGAATTATGATCCACAATGCTCTCCTGACCCTAAGCCTAACCCAAAACCTCGATTCTACCAACACAAACCCTAACCCTAATCCTAAACCTACTCCTATCCCTACCTCTATATGCACTCTAACCCTAACCCTCACCCAACCCCTAACACTAAAAATGCGCTTGATTCTAACCCTAACCCTAACCCTAACCCTAACCCTAACCCTCAATTCTACGAAACCTAACCCTAAACCTAACTCTAACCCTAACACTATCCTTAAATGCTCTCAATTCTAATCCTGACCCTAATAACCCTAACCCTAACGCTAAGCCTGAATGCAGTGGATTCTAACCATAACTCTAACCCTAATGTGCTCGATTCTAAGCCTAACACTAAATCGTCAATCTCAACACTAACCCTAACCCTAAATGCACTCGACTGTAACCCAAAAGGCAATCCTGACCCTAAGCCTAACCCTAAACTTCGATTCTACCAACACAAACCCTAACCCTAATCCTAACCCTACCCCTATCCCTACCCCTAAATGCACTCTAACCCTACCCCTACCCCTAACACTAACCCTAACCCTAACGAATTCTAACCAAAACTCTACCCCTAAATGTGCTCGATTCTAAGCCTAACACTAAATCGTCAATCTCAACAATAACCCTAACGCTAAATGCACTCGACTGTAACCCAAAAGGCAATCGTGACCCTAAACCTAACTCTAAATTTCGATTCTACCAACACACACCCTAACCCTAATCCTAACCCTACCCCTACACCTACCCCGAAATGCACTGTAAACCTACCCCTACCCATACCCCTAAATGCACTCTAACCCTACCCCTACCCCTAACACTAACCCTAACCCTAACGAATTCTAACCAAAACTCTACCCCTAAATGGGCTCGATTCTAAGCCTAACACTAAATCGTCAATTTCAACACTATCCCTAAGCCTAAATGCACTGGATTCTGACCCAAAAGCCATTCCTGACCCTAAGCCTAACCCTAAACCTCGATTCTACCAACACAAACCTTAACCCTAATCCTAACCCTACTCCTACCCCTACCCCTAAATGCACTCTAAGCCATACCGTAAGGAAAACCAAAACACTAAAAATGCGCCTGATTCTAACCCTAACCCTAAGCCTAAGCCTCACCTTAAGCCTAACCCTCGATTCTGCGAAAGCGAACGCTAAACCTAACTCTGACCCTAGCACTCTCCTTAAATGCTCTCGATTTTAACCCTGACCCTAACCCTAATCCTAACCCTAACCCTAACCCTAACCCTAAATGCACTGAATTCTAACCATAACTCTACCCCTAAATGTGCTCGCTTCAAACGCTAACACTAAATCGTCAATTTGAACACTAACCCAAAGCCTCAATACACTCGATTCAGATCCAAAATGCAATCCTGACCCTAAGCCTAAAGCTAAACCTCGATTCTACCAACAGAAACCTTAACCCTAATCCTCACCCTACCCCTATCACTAGCCCTAAAAGCACTTTAACCCTAACCCTCACCCGAACGCTAACACTAAAACTGTGCTTGATTCTAACCCTAACCCTCACCCTAAGCCTGACCCGAAGCCTAAGCCTCGATTCTACGAAAGCTAACCCTAAACCTAACTCTAACCCTAGCACTATCCTTAAATGCTCTCGATTCTAACCCTGACCCTAAACCCAAGCCTAACCCTAACCCTAACCCTAACCCTATCCAGAAACCCTAAATGCACTGAATTCTAACCATAACTCTATCCCTAAATGTGCTTGATTCTAACGCTAAAACGAAATCATCAATTTCAACACTAACCCTAAGCCTAAATGCTCTGAATTATGATCCACAATGCTCTCCTGACCCTAAGCCTAACCCAAAACCTCGATTCTACCAACACAAACCCTAACCCTAATCCTAACCCTACTCCTACCCCTACCCCCAAATGCACTCTAACCCTACCCCTACCGCTAACACTAACCCTAACCCTAACGAATTCTAACCAAAACTCTACCCCTAAATGTGCTCGATTCTAACCCTAACACTAAATCGTCAATTTCAACACTATCCCTAAGCCTAAATGCACTGGATTCTAACCCAAAAGCCATTCTTGACCCTAAGCCTAACCCTAAACCTCGATTCTACCAACACAAACCTTAACCCTAATCCTAACCCTACTCCTACCCCTACCCCTAAATGCACTCTAAGCCATACCGTAAGGAAAACCAAAACACTAAAAATGCGCCTGATTCTAACCCTAACCCTAAGCCTAAGCCTAACCTTAAGCCTAACCCTCGATTCTACGATAGCGAACGCTAAACCTAACTCTGACCCTAGCACTCTCCTTAAATGCTCTCGTTTTTACCCTGACCCTAACCCTAACCCTAATCCTAATCCTAACCCTAAATGCACTGAATCCTAACCATAACTCTACCCCTAAATGTGCTCGCTTCAAACCCTAACACTAAATCGTCAATTTGAACACTAACCCAAAGCCTAAATACACTCGATTCTGATGCAAAATGCAATCCTGACCCTAAGCCTAAACCTAAACCTCGATTCTACCAACAGAAACCTTAACCCTAATCCTCACCCTACCCCTATCACTAGCCCTAAAAGCACTTTAACCCTAACCCTCACCCGAACGCTAACACTAAAACTGTGCTTGATTCTAACCCTAACCCTCACCCTAAGCCTGACCCGAAGCCTTACCCTCGATTCTACGAAAGCTAACCCTAAACCTAACTCTAACCCTAGCACTATCCTTAAATGCTCTCGATTCTAACCCTGACCCTAAACCCAAGCCTAACCCTAACCCTAACCCTAACCCTAACCAGAAACCATAATTGCACTGAATTCTAACCATAACTCTATCCCTAAATGTGCTTGATTCTAACGCTAAAACGAAATCATCAATTTCAACACTAACCCTAAGCCTAAATGCTCTGAATTATGATCCACAATGCTCTCCTGACCCTAAGCCTAACCCAAAACCTCGATTCTACCAACACAAACCCTAACCCTAATCCTAAACCTACTCCTATCCCTACCTCTATATGCACTCTAACCCTAACCCTAACCCAACACCTAACACTAAAAATGCGCTTGATTCTAACCCTAACCCTAACCCTAACCCTAACCCTAACCCTCAATTCTACGAAACCTAACCCTAAACCTAACTCTAACCCTAACACTATCCTTAAATGCTCTCAATTCTAATCCTGACCCTAATAACCCCAACCCTAACGCTAAGCCTGAATGCAGTGGATTCTAACCATAACTCTAACCCTAATGTGCTCAATTCTAAGCCTAACACTAAATCGTCAATCTCAACACTAACCCTAACCCTAAATGCACTCGACTGTAACCCAAAAGGCAATCCTGACCCTAAGCCTAACCCTAAACTTCGATTCTACCAACACAAACCCTAACCCTAATCCTAACCCTACCCCTACCCCTACCCCTAAATGCACTCTAACCCTACCCCTACCCCTAACACTAACCCCAACCCTAACGAATTCTATCCAAAACTCTACCCCTAAATGGGCTCGATTCTAACCCTAACACTAAATCGTCAATTTCAACACTATCCCTAAGCCTAAATGCACTGGATTCTAACCCAAAAGCCATTCCTGACCCTAAGCCTAACCCTAAACCTCGATTCTACCAACACAAACCTTAACCCTAATCCTAACCCTACTCCTACCCCTACCTCTAAATGCACTCTAAGCCATACCGTAAGGAAAACCAAAACACTAAAACTGCGCCTGATTCTAACCCTAACCCTAAGCCTAAGCCTAACCTTAAGCCTAACCCTCGATTCTACGATAGCGAACGCTAAACCTAACTCTGACCCTAGCACTCTCCTTAAATGCTCTCGATTTTAACCCTGACCCTAACCCCAACCCTAACCCTAATCCTAACCCTAAATGCACTGAATTCTAACCATAACTCTACCCCTAAATGTGCTCTCTTCAAACGCTAACACTAAATCGTCAATTTGAACACTAACCCAAAGCCTAAATACCCTCGATTCTGATGCAAAATGCAATCCTGATCCTAAGCCTAAACCTAAACCTCGATTCTACCAACAGAAACCTTAACCCTAATCCTCACCCTACCCCTATCACTAGCCCTAAAAGCACTTTAACCCTAACCCTCACCCTAACGCTAACACTAAAACTGTGCTTGATTCTAACCCTCACCCTCACCTTAAGCCTGACCCGAAGCCTAACCCTCGATTCTATGAAAGCTAACCCTAAACCTAACTCTAACTCTAGCACTATCCTTAAATGCTCTCGATTCTAACCCTGACCCTAAACCGAAGCGTAACCCTAACCCTAACCCTAACCAGAAACCCCAAATGCACTGAATTCTAACCATAACTCTATCCCTAAATGTGCTTGATTCTAACGCTAAAACTAAATCATCAATTTCAACACTAACCCTAAGCCTAAATGCTCTGAATTATGATCCACAATGCTCTCTTGACCCTAAGCCTAACCCAAAACCTCGATTCTACCAACACAAACCCTAACCCTAATCCTAAACCTACTCCTATCGCTACCTCTATATGCACTCTAACCCTAACCCTAACCCAACCCCTAACACTAAAAATGCGCTTGATTCTAACACTAACCCTAACCCTAACCCTAACCCTCAATTCTACGAAACCTAACCCTAAACCTAACTCTAACCCTAACACTATCCTTAAATGCTCTCAATTCTAATCCTGACCCTAATAACCCTAACCCTAACGCTAAGCCTGAATGCAGTGGATTCTAACCATAACTCTAACCCTAATGTGCTCGAATCTAAGCCTAACACTAAATCGTCAATCTCAACACTAACCCTAACCCTAAATGCACTCGACTGTAACCCAAAAGGCAATCCTGACCCTAAGCCTAACCCTAAACTTCGATTCTACCAACACAAAACCTAACCCTAATCCTAACCCTACCCCTACCCCTACCCCTAAATGCACTCTAACCCTACCCCTACCCCTAACACTAACCCTAACCCTAACGAATTCTAACCAAAACTATACCCCTAAATGGGCACCATTCAAAGCCTAACACTAAATCGTCAATTTCAACACTATCCCTAAGCCTAAATGCACTGGATTCTAACCCAAAAGCCATTCCTGACCCTAAGCCTAACCCTAAACCTCGATTCTACCAACACAAACCTTAACCCTAATCCTAACCCTACTCCTACCCCTACCCCGAAATGCACTCTAAGCCATACCATAAGGAAAACCAAAACACTAAAAATGCGCCTGATTATAACCCTAACCCTAAGCCTAAGCCTAACCTTAAGCCTAACCCTCGATTCTACGATAGCGAACGCTAAACCTAACTCTGACCCTAGCACTCTCCTTAAATGCTCTCGATTTTAACCCTGACCCTAACCCTAACCCTAACCCTAATCCTAACCCTAAATGCACTGAATTCTAACCATAACTCTACCCCTAAATGTGCTCGCTTCAAACGCTAACACTAAATCGTCAATTTGAACACTAACCCAAAGCCTCAATACACTCGATTCTGATGCAAAATGCAATCCTGACCCTAATCCTAAACCTAAACCTCGATTCTACCAACAGAAACCTTAACCCTAATCCTCACCCTACCCCTATCACTAGCCCTAAAAGCACTTTAACCCTAACCCTCACCCGAACGCTAACACTAAAACTGTGCTTGATTCTAACCCTAACCCTCACCCTAAGCCTGACCCGAAGCCTAAGCCTCGATTCTACGAAAGCTAACCCTAAACCTAACTCTAACCCTAGCACTATCCTTAAATGCTCTCGATTCTAACCCTGACCCTAAACCCAAGCCTAACTCTAACCCTAACCCTAACCCTAACCCTAACCAGAAACCATAATTGCACTGAATTCTAACCATAACTCTATCCCTAAATGTGCTTGATTCTAACGCTAAAACGAAATCATCAATTTCAACACTAACCCTAAGCCTAAATGCTCTGAATTATGATCCACAATGCTCTCCTGACCCTAAGCCTAACCCAAAACCTCGATTCTACCAACACAAACCCTAACCCTAATCCTAAACCTACTCCTATCCCTACCTCTATATGCACTCTAACCCTAACCCTAACCCAACCCCTAACACTAAAAATGCGCTTGATTCTAATCCTAACCCTAACCCTAACTCTAACCCTCAATTCTACGAAACCTAACCCTAAACATAACTCTAACCCTAACACTATCCTTAAATGCTCTCAATTCTAATCCTGACCCTAATAATCCTAACCCTAACGCTAAGCCTGAATGCAGTGGATTCTAACCATAACTCTAACCCTAATGTGCTCGATTCTAAGCCTAACACTAAATCGTCAATCTCAACACTAACCCTAACCCTAAATGCACTCGACTGTAACCCAAAAGGCAATCCTGACCCTAATCCTAACTCTAAACTTCGATTCTACCAACACAAACCCTAACCCTAATCCTAACCCTACCCCTACCCCTACCCCTAAATGCACTGTAACCCTACCCCTACCCCTACCCCTAAATGCACTCTAACCCTACCCCTACCCCTAACACTAACCCTAACCCTAACGAATTCTAACCAAAACTCTACCCCTAAATGTGCTCGATTCCAACCGTAACACTAAATCGGCAATTTCAACACTATCCCTAAGCCTAAATGCACTGGATTCTAACCCAAAAGCCATTCCTGACCCTAAGCCTAACCCTAAACCTCGATTCTACCAACACAAACCTTAACCCTAATCCTAACCCTACTCCTACCCCTACCCCTAAATGCACTCTAAGCCATACCGTAAGGAAAACCAAAACACTAAAAATGCGCCTGATTCTAACCCTAACCCTAAGCCTAAGCCTAACCTTAAGCCTAACCCTCGATTCTACGATAGCGAACGCTAAACTTAACTCTGACCCTAGCACTCTCCTTAAATGCTCTCGATTTTAACCCTGACCCTAACCCTAACCCTAACCCTAATCCTAACCCCAAATGCACTGAATTCTAACCATAACTCTACCCCTAAATGTGCTCGCTTCAAACCCTAACACTAAATCGTCAATTTGAACACTAACCCAAAGCCTCAATACACTCGATTCAGATCCAAAATGCAATCCTGACCCTAAGCCTAAACCTAAACCTCGATTCTACCAACAGAAACCTTAACCCTAATCCTCACCCTACCCCTATCACTAGCCCTAAAAGCACTTTAACCCTAACCCTCACCCGAACGCTAACACTAAAACTGTGCTTGATTCTAACCCTAACCCTCACCCTAAGCCTGACCCGAAGCCTAAGCCTCGATTCTACGAAAGCTAACCCTAAACCTAACTCTAACCCTAGCACTATCCTTAAATGCTTTCGATTCTAACCCTGACCCTAAACCCAAGCCTAACCCTAACCCTAACCCTAACCAGAAACCCTAAATGCACTGAATTCTAACCATGACTCTATCCCTAAATGTGCTTGATTCTAACGCTAAAACGAAATCATCAATTTCAACACTACCCCTAAGCCTAAATGCTCTGAATTATGATCCACAATGCTCTCCTGACCCTAAGCCTAACCCAAAACCTCGATTCTACCAACACAAACCCTAACCCTAATCCCAAACCTACTCCTATCCCTAGCTCTATATGCACTCTAACCCTAACCCTAACCCAACCCCTAACACTAAAAATGCGCTTGATTCTAACCCTAACCCTAACCCTAACCCTAACCCTAACCCTCAATTCTACGAAACCTAACCCTAAACCTAACTCTAACCCTAACACTATCCTTAAATGCTCTCAATTCTAATCCTGACCCTAATAACCCTAACCCTAACTCTAAGCCTGAATGCAGTGGATTCTAACCATAACTCTAACCCTAATGTGCGCGATTCTAAGCCTAACACTAAATCTTCAATCTCAACACTAACCCTAACCCTAAATGCACTCGACTGTAACCCAAAAGGCAATCCTGACCCTAAGCCTAACCCTAAACTTCGATTCTACCAACACAAACCCTAACCCTAATCCTAACCCTACCCCTAACCCTACCCCGAAATGCACTCTAACCCTACCCCTACCCCTAACACTAACCCTAACCCTAACGAATTCTAACCAAAACTCTACCCCTAAATGTGCTAGATTCTAAGCCTAACACTAAATCGTCAATTTCAACACTATCCCTAAGCCTAAATGCACTGGATTCTAACGCAAAAGCCATTCCTCACCCTAAGCCTAACCCTAAACCTCGATTCTACAAACACAAACCTTAACCCTAATCCTAACCCTACTCCTACCCCTACCCCTAAATGCACTCTAAGCCATACCATAAGGAACACCAAAACACTAAAAATGCGCCTGATTCTAACCCTAACCCTAAGCCTAAGCCTAACCTTAAGCCTAACCCTCGATTCTACGATAGCGAACGCTAAACCTAACTCTGACCCTAGCACTCTCCTTAAATGCTCTCGATTTTAACCCTGACCCTAACCCTAACCCTAACCCTAATCCTAACCCTAAATGCACTGAATTCTAACCATAACTCTACCCCTAAATGTGCTCGCTTCAAACCCTAACACTAAATCGTCAATTTAAACACTAACCCAAAGCCTCAATACACTCGATTCTGATCCAAAATGCAATCCTGACCCTAAGCCTCAACCTAAACCTCGATTCTACCAACAGAAACCTTAACCCTAATCCTCACCCTACCCCTATCACTAGCCCTAAAAGCACTTTAACCCTAACCCTCACCCGAACGCTAACACTAAAACTGTGCTTGATTCTAACCCTAACCCTCACTCTAAGCCTGACCCGAAGCCTAAGCCTCGATTCTACGAAAGCTAACCCTAAACCTAACTCTAACCCTAGCACTATCCTTAAATGCTCTCGATTCTAACCCTGAACCTAAACCCAAGCCTAACCCTAACCCTAACCCTAACCCTAACCCTAACCCTAACCAGAAAGCCTAAATGCACTGAATTCTAACCATAACTCTATCCCTAAATGTGCTTGATTCTAACGCTGAAACGAAATCATCAATTTCAACACTAACCCTAAGCCTAAATGCTCTGAATTATGATCCACAATGCTCTCCTGACCCTAAGCCTAACCCAAAACCTCGATTCTACCAACACAAACCCTAACCCTAATCCTAAACCTACTCCTATCCCTACCTCTATATGCACTCTAACCCTAACCCTAACCCAACCCTTAACACTAAAAATGCGCTTGATTCTAACCCTAACCCTAACCCTAACCCTCAATTCTACGAAACCTAACCCTAAACCTAACTCTAACCCTAACACTATCCTTAAATGCTCTCAATTCTAATCCTGACCCTAATAACCCTAACCCTAACGCTAAGCCTGAATGCAGTGGATTCTAACCATAACTCTAACCCTAATGTGCTCGATTCTAAGCCTAACACTAATTCGTCAATCTCAACACTAACCATAACCCTAAATGCACTCGACTGTAACCCAAAAGGCAATCCTGACCCTAAACCTAACTCTAAACTTCGATTCTACCAACACAAACCCTAACCCTAATCCTAACCCTACCCCTACCCCTAAATGCACTGTAACCCTATCCCTACCCCTACCCCTAAATGCACTCTAACCCTACCCCTACCCCTAACACTAACCCTAACCCTAACGAATTCTAACCAAAACTCTAACCCTAAATGTGCTCGATTCTAACCCTAACACCAATTCGTCAATCTCAACAGTAACCTTTAGCCTAAATGCACTCGATTCTAACCCAAAAGGCAATCCTGACCCTAAACCTAACTCTAAACTTCGATTCTACCAACACAAATCCTAACCCTAATCCTAACCCTACCCCTACCCCTACCCCTAAATGCACTGTAACCCTACCCCTACCCCTACCCCTTAATGCACTGTAACCCTACCCCTACCCCTACCCCTAAATGCACTCTAACCCTACCCCTACCCCTAACACTAACCCTAACCCTAACGAATTCTAACCAAAACTCTACCCCTAAATGTGCTTGATTCTAACCCTAACACTAAATCGTCAAATTCAACACTATCCCTAAGCCTAAATGCACTGGATTCTAACCCAAAAGCCATTCCTGACCCTAAGCCTACCCCTAAACCTCGATTCTACCAACACAAACCTTAACCCTAATCCTAACCCTACTCCTACCCCTACCCCTAAATGCACTCTAAGCCATACCGTAAGGAAAACCAAAACACTAAAAATGCGCCTGATTCTAACCCTAACCCTAAGCCTAAGCCTAACCTTAAGCCTAACCCTCGATTCTACGATAGCGAACGCTAAACCTAAATCTGACCCTAGCACTCTCCTTAAATGCTCTCGATTTTAACACTGACCCTAACCCTAACCCTAACCCTAATCCTAACCCTAAATGCACTGAATTCTAACCATAACTCTACCCCTAAATGTGTTCGCTTCAAACGCTAACACTAAATCGTCAATTTGAACACTAACCCAAAGCCTCAATACACTCGATTCTGATGCAAAATGCAATCCTGACCCTAAGCCTAAACCTAAACCTCGATTCTACCAACAGAAACCTTAACCCTAATCCTCACCCTACCCCTATCACTAGCCCTAAAAGCACTTTAACCCTAACCCTCACCCGAACGCTAACACTAAAACTGTGCTTGATTCTAACACTAACCCTCACCCTAAGCCTGACCCGAAGCCTAACCCTCGATTCTACGAAAGCTAACCCTAAACCTAACTCTAACCCTAGCACTATCCTTAAATGCTCTCGATTCTAACCCTGACCCTAAACCCAAGCCTAACCCTAACCCTATGCCTAACCCTAACAAGAAACCCTAAATGCACTGAATTCTAACCATAACTCTATCCCTAAATGTGCTTGATTCTAACGCTAAAACGAAATCATCAATTTCAACACTAACCCTAAGCCTAAATGCTCTGAATTATGATCCACAATGCTCTCCTGACCCTAAGCCTAACCCAAAACCTCGATTCTACCAACACAAACCCTAACCCTAATCCTAAACCTACTCCTATCCCTACCTCTATATGCACTCTAACCCTAACCCTAACCCAACCCCTAACACTAAAAATGCGCTTGATTCTAACCCTAACCCTAACCCTAACCCTAACCCTCAATTCTACGAAACCTAACCCTAAACCTAACTCTAACCCTAACACTATCCTTCAATGCTCTCAATTCTAATCCTGACCCTAATAACCCTAACCCTAACGCTAAGCCTGAATGCAGTGGATTCTAACCATAACTCTAACCCTAATGTGCTCGATTCTAAGCCTAACACTAAATCGTCAATCTCAACACTAACCCTAACCCTAAATGCACTCGACTGTAACCCAAAAGGCAATCCTGACCCTAAGCCTAACCCTAAACTTCGATTCTACCAACACAAACCCTAACCCTAATCCTAACCCTACCCCTACCCTACCCCTAAATGCACTCTAACCCTACCCCTACCCCTACCCCTAAATGCACTCTAACCCTACCCCTACCCCTAACACTAACCCTAACCCTAACGAATTCTAACCAACTCTACCCCTAAATGTGCTCGATTCTAACCCTAACACTAAATCGTCAATTTCAACACTATCCCTAAGCCTAAATGCACTGGATTCTAACCCAAAAGCCATTCCTGACCCTAAGCCTAACCCTAAACCTCGATTTTACCAACACAAACCTTAACCCTAATCCTAACCCTACTCCTACCCCTACCCCTAAATGCACTCTAAGCCATACCGTAAGGAAAACCAAAACACTAAAAATGCGCCTGATTCTCACCCTAACCCTAAGCCTAAGCCTAACCTTAAGCCTAACCCTCGATTCTACGATAGCGAACGCTAAACCTAACTGTGACCCTAGCACTCTCCTTAAATGCTCTCGATTGTAACCCTGACCCTAACCCTAACCCTAACCCTAATCCTAACCCTAAATGCACTGAATTCTAACCATAACTCTACCCCTAAATGTGCTCGCTTCAAACCCTAACACTAAATCGTCAATTTGAACACTAACCCAAAGCCTCAATACACTCGATTCTGATGCAAAATGCAATCCTGACCCTAAGCCTAAACCTAAACCTCGATTCTACCAACAGAAACCTTAACCCTAATCCTCACCCTACCCCTATCACTAGCCCTAAAAGCACTTTAACCCTAACCCTCACCCTAACGCTAACACTAAAACTGTGCTTGCTTCTAACCCTAACCCTCACCCTAAGCCTGACCCGAAGCCTAACCCTCGATTCTACGAAAGCTAAACCTAAATCTAACTCTAACCCTAGCACTCTCCTTAAATGCTCTCTATTCTAACCCTGACCCTAAACCCAAGCCTAACCCTAACCCTAACCCTAACCCTAACCCTAACCAGAAACCCTAAATGCACTGAATTCTAACCATAACTCTATCCCTAAATGTGCTTGATTCTAACGCTAAAACGAAATCATCAATTTCAACACTAACCCTAAGCCTAAATGCTCTGAATTATCACCGAAAATGCTCTCCTGGCCCTAAGCCTAACCCAAAACCTCGATTCTACCAACATAAACCCTAACCCTAATCCCAACCCAACTGATCCCCTACCGCTAAATGCACTCAAACCCTAACCCTAACCCCAACCCTAACACTAAAAATGCGCTTGATTCTAACCCTAATCCTAACCCTAACCCTAACACTAACACTAACTCTCGATTCGACGAAAGCCAACCCTATACCTAACTGTAACCCTAAAACTATCCTTAAATGCACTCGATTCTAACCCTAACCCTAAAAATAACCCTAACCCTAACCCTAATCCTAACCCTAAATGCATTGGATTCTAACCATAACTCTAATCCTAAAGTGCTTGATTCTAACACTAGCTCTTAATGATCAATCTCAACACTAACCCTAACCCTAAATGCACTCGATTGTAACCGAAAAGGCCATCCTGACCCTAACCCTAACACTAACCCTCGATTCTACGAAAGCTTACCCTATACCTAACTCTAACCCTAACACTATCCTTAAATGCACTCGATTCTAACCCTCACCCTAAACATAACCCTAACCCTAACCCTAATCCTAACCCTAAATGCACTGGATTCTAACCATAACTCTAACCCTAATGTGCTCGATTATAACCCTAACAATAAATCATCAATTTCAACATTAAGCCTAACCCTTAATGCACTCAACTCTAACGCAAAAGGCAATCATGACCCTAAGCCTAACCCTAAACCTCGATTCTACCAACACAATCCCTAACCCTAATCCTAACCCTACTCCTATCACTACCTCTATGTGCACTCTAACCCTAACCCTAACCCAACCCCTAACACTAAAAATGCGCTTGATTCTAACCTTAACCCTAACCCTAACTCTAACCCTCAATTCTACGAAACCAAACCCTAAACCTAACTCTAACCCTCACACTATCCTTAAATGTTCTCGATTCTAATCCTGACCCTAATAAACCTAACCCCAACACTAACCCTAAATGCAGTGGATTCTAACCATAACTGTAACCCTAATGTGCTCGATTCTAAGCCTAACACTAAATTGTCAACGTCAACACTAACTCTAACCCTAAATGCACTCGATTCTAACCCAAAAGGCAATCCTGACCCTAAGCCTAGCCCTAAACTTCCATTCTACCAACACAAACCTTAACCCTAATCCTAACCCTACCCCTACCGCTACCCCTAAATGCACTCTAACCATACCCCTACCGCTAACACTAATCCTAACCCTAACGAATTCTAACCAAAACTCTAACCCTAAATGTGCTCGATTCTAACCCTAACACTAAATCGTCAATTTCAACACTATCCCTAAGCCTAAATGCACTGGATACTAACCCAAAAGCCATTCCTGACCCTAAGCCTAACCCTAAACGTCGATTCTACCAACACAAACCTTAACCCTAATCCTAACCCTACTCCTACCCCACGCCTAAATGCGCTCTAAGCCATACCCTGACGAAAACCAGAACACTAAAAATGCGCCTGATTATAACCCTAACCCGCACCCTAAGCCTAACCTTAACCCTAACACTAACCTTAACCCTAACCCTCGATTTTAAGAAAGCGAACGCTAAACCTAACTCTAACCCTAGCACTATCCTTAAATGCTCTCGATTCTAACCCTGACCCTAACCCTAACCCTAAGCATAACCCTAAATGCACTGAATTCTAAGCATAACTCTAACCCTAAATGTGCTCGATTCAAACCATAACACTAAATCGTCAATTTGAACACTAACCCAAAGTCTAAATACACTCGATTGTGATCCAAAATGCAATCCTGACCCTAAGCCTAACCCTAAACCTCGATTCTACCAACACAAACCGTAACCCTAATTCTAACCCTACTCCTGTCACTACCTCTATATGCACTGTAACCCTAACCCTAACCCAACCCCTAACACTAAAAATGTGCTTGATTCTAACCTTAACCCTAACCCTAACCCTAACCCTCAATTCTACGAAACCTAACCCTAAACCTAACTCTAACCCTCACACTATCCTTAAATGTTCTCGATTCTAATCCTGACCCTAATAGCCCTAACCCTAACCTTAAGCCTAAATGCAGTGGATTCTAACCATAACTCTAACCCTAATGTGCTCGATTCTAAGCCTAACACATAATCGTCAATCTCAACACTAACTCTAACCCTAAAAGCACTCGATTCTAACCCAAAAGGCAATCCTGAAGCTAAGACAAAGCCTAAACGTCGATTCTACCAACACCAACCCTAACCCTAATCCTAACCCTACCCCTACTGCTACCCCTGAATGCACTCTAACCATACCCCTACCCCTAACACTAACCCTAACCCTAACGAATTCTAACCAAAACTCTAACCCTAAATGTGCTCGATTCTAACCCTAACACCAATTCGTCAATCTCAACAGTAACCTTTAGCCTAAATGCACTCGATTCTAACCCAAAAGGCAATCCTGACCCTAAGCCAAAGCCTAAACGTCGATTCTACCAACAATAACCCTAACCCTAATCCTAACCCTACCCCGACCCCTACCCCTAAATGCACTCTAACCATACCCCTACCCCTAACACTAACCCTAACCCTAACGAATTCTAACCAAAACTCTAACCCTAAATGTGCTCAATTCTAACCCTAACACAAATTCGTCAATCTCAACAGTAACCTTTAGCCTAAATGCACTCGATTCTAACCCAAAAGGCAATCCTGACCCTGAGCCTAACCCTAAACCTCGATTCTAATAACACTAACCCTAACCTTAATTCTAACCGTGCCCCAACACCTACCGCTAAATGCACTCTAACCATAGCCCTAACCCTAACACTAACCGTAACCCTAACGAATTCTAACCATAACTCTATCCCTAAATGTGCTTGATTCTAACGCTAAAACTAAATCATCAATTTCAACACTAACCCTAAGCCTAAATGCTCTGAATTATGACCGAAAATGCTCTCCTGGCCCTAAGCCTAACCCAAAACCTCGATTCTACGAACACAAACCCTAACCCTACTCCCAACCCAACTGATCCCCTACCGCTAAATGCACTCAAACCCTAACCCTAACCCCAACCCTAACACTAAAAATGCGCTTGATTCTGACCCTAATCCTAACCCTAACCCTAACACTAACACTAACCTTCGATTCTACGAAAGCTAACCCTATACCTAACTGTAACCCTAAAACTATCCTTAAATGCACTCGATTCTAACCCTAACCCTAAAAATAACCCTAACCCTAACCCTAATCCTAACCCTAAATGCACTGGATTCTAACCATAACTCGAATCCTAAAGTGCTTGATTCTAACACTAACTCTAAATCGTCAATCTCAACACTAACTCTAACCCTAAATGCACTCGATTCTAACCCAAAAGGGCAATCCTGACCCTAAGCCTAGCCCTAAACTTCCATTCTACCAACACAAACCCTAACCCTAATCCTAACCCTACCCCTACCGCTACCCCTAAATGCACTCTAACCATACCCCTACCCCTAACACTAACCCTAACCCTAACGAATTCTAACCAAAACTCTAACCCTAAATGTGCTCGATTCTAACCCTAACACTAAATCGTCAATTTCAACACTATCCCTAAGCCCAAATGCACTGGATTCTAACCCAAAAGCCATTCCTGACCCTAAGCCTAACACTAAACGTCGATTCTACCAACACAAACCTTAACCCTAGTCCTAACCCTACCCCTACCCCTACCCCTAAATGCACTCTAAGCCATACCCTGACGAAAACCAGAACACTAAAAATGCGCCTGATTATAACCCTAACCCTCACCCTAAGCCTAACCTTAACCCTAACACTAACCTTAACCCTAACCCTCGATTCTAAGAAAGCCAACGCTAAACCTAACTCTAACTCTAGCACTATCCTTAAATGCTCTCGATTCTAACCCTGACCCTTACCCTAACCCTAACCGTAAGCCTAACCCTAAATGCACTGAATTCTAAGCATAACTCTAACCCTAAATGTGCTCGATTCAAACCATAACACTAAATCGTCAATTTGAACACTAACCCAAAGCCTAAATACACTCGATTCTGATCCAAAATGCAATCCTGACCCTAAGCCTAAACCTCAACCTCGATTCTACCATCACTAACCCTAACCCAAATCCTAATCCTGCCGCTACCCCTACCTCTAAATGCACTCTAACCTTAACACTAACCCTAACAATAAAAATGCGCGTGATTCTAACCCCTACCCTACCCCTACCCCTAACCCTAACTCTAAAGAATTCGAATCATAACTCTAAGCCTAAATGTGCTCGATTCTAACCCTAACACTAAATCATCAATCTCATCACTAACTCTAACCCGGAATGCACTCGATTCTAACCCAAAAGCCAATCCTGACCCTAACCCTAACACTAACCCTCGATTCTACGAAAGCTTACCCTATACCTAACTCTAACCCTAACACTATCCTTAAATGCACTCGATTCTAACCCTCACCCTAAACATAACCCTAACCCTAACCCTAATACTAACCCTAAATGCACTGGATTCTAACCATAACTCTAACCCTAATGTGCTCGATTATAACCCTAACACTAAATCATCAATTTCAACATTAAGCCTAACCCTAAATGCACTCAACTCTAACCCAAAAGGTAATCCTGACCCTAAGCGTAACCCTAAACCTCGATTCTACCAGCACAAACCCTAACCCTAATCCTAACCCTACTCCTATCACTACCTCTATATGCACTCTAACCCTAACTCTAACCTAACCCCTAACACTAATAATGCGCTTGATTCTAACCTTAACCCTAACCCTAACCCTAACCCTCAATTCTACAAAACCTAACCCTAAACTTAACTCTAACCCTCACACTATCCTTAAATGTTCTCGATTCCAATCCTGACCATAATAGCCCTAACCCTAACCCTAAGCCTAAATGCAGTGGATTCTAACCATAACTCTAACCCTAATGTGCTCCATTCTAAGCCTAACTCTAAATCGTCAATCTCAGCACTAACTCTAACCCTAAATGCACTCGATTCTAACCCAAAAGTCAATCCTGACCCTAAGCCAAAGCCTAAACGTCGATTCTACCAACACAAACCCTAACCCTAATCCTAAAACTAAATGCACTGGATTCTAACCATAACTCTAATCCTAAAGTGCTTGATTCTAACACTAACTCTAAATCATCCATCTCAACAATAACCCTAACCCTAAATGCACTCGATTCTAACCCAAAAGGCAATCCTGACCCTAACCCTAACACTAACCCTCGATTCTACGAAAGCTTACCCTATACCTAACTCTAACCCTAACACTATCCTTAAATGCACTCGATTCTAACCCTCACCCTAAACATAACCCTAACCCTAACCCTAATCCTAACCCTAAATGCACTGGATTCTAACCATAACTCTAACCCTAATGTGCTCGATTATAACCCTAACACTAAATCATCAATCTCAACATTAAGCCTAACCCTAAATGCACTCAACTCTAACCCAAAAGGCAATACTGACCCTAAGCCTAACCCTAAACCTCGATTCTACCAACAGAAACCCTAACCCTAATCCTAACCCTACTCCTATCACTACCTCTATATGCACTCTAACCCTAACCCTAACCCAACCCCTAACACTAAAAATGCGCTTGATTCTAACCTTAACCCTAACCCTAACCCTAACCCTCAATTCTATGAAACCTAACCCTAAACCTACCTCTAACCCTCACACTATCCTTAAATGTTCTCGATTCTAATCCTGACCCTAATATACCTAACCCTAACCCTAAGCCTAAATGCAGTGGATTCTAACCAAAACGCTAACCCTAAATGTGTTCGATTCTAACCCTAACACTAAATCGTCAATCTCAACACTAACTCTAACCCTAAATGCACTCGATTCCAACCCAAAAGGCAATCCTGACCCTAAGCCAAAGCCTAAACGTCGATTCTACCAACACAAACCCTAACCCTAATCCTAACCCTACCCCGACCGCTACCCCTAAATGCACTCTAACCATACCCGTACCCCTAACACTAACCCTAACCCTAACGAATTCTAACCAAAACTCTAACCCTAAATGTGCTCGATTCTAACCCTAACACCAATTCGTCAATCTCAACAGTAACCTTTAGCCTAAATGCACTCGATTCTAACCCAAAAGGCAATCCTGACCCGAGCCTAATCCTAAACCTCGATTATAATAACACTAACCCTAACCTTAATTCTAACCGTGCCCCAACACCTACCGCTAA
This sequence comes from Notamacropus eugenii, assembly GCF_028372415.1. Classification (NCBI taxonomy): domain Eukaryota; kingdom Metazoa; phylum Chordata; class Mammalia; order Diprotodontia; family Macropodidae; genus Notamacropus; species Notamacropus eugenii. Next base: position 35,131 of record NW_027325195.1, on the reverse strand, counting down.
ATGCACTCTAACCATACCCCTAAGCCTAACACTAACCGTAACCCTAACGAATTCTAACCATAACTCTATCCCTAAATGTGCTTGATTCTAACGCTAAAACTAAATCATCAATTTCAACAGTAACTCTAAGCCTAAATGCTCTGAATTATCACCGAAAATGCTCTCCTGGCCCTAAGCCTAACCCAAAACCTCGATTCTACCAACATAAACCCTAACCCTAATCCCAACCCAACTGATCCCCTACCGCTAAATGCACTCAAACCCTAACCCTAACCCCAACCCTAACACTAAAAATACGCTTGATTCTGACCCTAATCCTAACCCTAACCCTAACACTAACACAAACCCTCGATTCTACGAAAGCAAAGCCTATACCTAACTGTAACCCTAAAACTATCCTTAAATGCACTCGATTCTAACCCTAACCCTAAAAATAACCCTAACCCTAACCCTAATCCTAACCCTAAATGCACTGGATTCTAACCATAACTCGAATCCTAAAGTGCTTGATTCTAACACTAACTCTAAATGATCAATCTCAACACTAACCCTAACCCTAAATGCACTCCATTCTAACCCAAAAGGCAATCCTGACCCTAACCCTAACCCTAACACTAACCCTCGATTCTACGAAAGTTTACCCTATACCTATCTCTAACCCTAACACTATCCTTAAATGCACTCGATTCTAACCCTCACCCTAAACATAACCCTAACCCTAACCCTAATCCTAACCCTAAATGCACTGGATTCTAACCATAACTCTAACCCTAATGTGCTCGATTATAACCCTAACAATAAATCATCAATTTCAACATTAAGCCTAACCCTTAACGCACTCAACTCTAACGCAAAAGGCAAGCATGACCTTAAGCCTAACCCTAAACCTCGATTCTACCAACACAATCCCTAACCCTAATCCTAACCCTACTCCTATCACTACCTCTATGTGCACTCTAACCCTAACCCTAACCCAACCCCTAACACTAAAAATGCGCTTGATTCTAACCTTAACCCTAACCCTAACCCTAACCCTCAATTCTACGAAACCTAACCCTAAACCTAACTCTAACCCTCACACTATCCTTAAATGTTCTCGATTCTAATCCTGACCCTAATAGCCCTAACCCCAACCCTAACCCTAAATGCAGTGGATTCTAACCATAACTGTAACCCTAATGTGCTGGATTCTAAGCCTAACACTTAATCGTCAACATCAACACTAACTCTAACCCTAAATGCACTCGATTCTAACCCAAAAGGCAATCCTGACCCTAAGCCTAGCCATAAACTTCCATTCTACCAACACAAACCCTAACCCTAATCCAAACCCTACCCCTACCGCTACCCCTAAATGCACTCTAACAATACTCCTACCGCTAACACTAATCCTAACCCTAACGAATTCTAACCAAAACTCTAACCCTAAATGTGCTCGATTCTAACCCTAACACTAAATCGTCAATTTCAACACTATCCCTAAGCCCAAATGCACTGGATTCTAACCCAAAAGCCATTCCTGACCCTAAGCCTAACACTAAACGTCGATTCTACCAACACAAACCTTAACCCTAGTCCTAACCCTACTCCTACCCCTACCCCTAAATGCACTCTAAGCCATACCCTGACGAAAACCAGAACACTAAAAATGCGCCTGATTATAACCCTAACCCTCACCCTAAGCCTAACCTTAACCCTAACACTAACCTTAACCCTAACCCTCGATTCTAAGAAAGCCAACGCTAAACCTAACTCTAACCCTAGCACTATCCTTAAATGCTGTCGATTCTAACCCTGACCCTAACCCTAACCCTAACCCTAAGCCTAACCCTAAATGCACTGAATTCTAAGCATAACTCTAACCCTAAATGTGCTCGATTCAAACCATAACACTAAATCGTCAATTTGAACACTAACCCAAAGCCTAAATAAACTCGTTTCTGATCCAAAATGCAATCCTGACCCTAAGCCTAAACCTAAACCTCGATTCTACCATCACTAACCCTAACCCAAATCCTAATCCTGCCGCTACCCCTACCTCTAAATGCACTCTAACCTTAACACTAACCCTAACCCTAACACTAAAAATGCGCGTGATTCTAACCCCTACCCTACCCCTACCCCTAACCCTAACTCTAAAGAATTCTAATCATAACTCTAAGCCTAAATGTGCTCGATTCTAACCCTAACACTAAATCATCAATCTCATCACTAACTCTAACCCGGAATGCACTCGATTCTAACCGACAAGCCAATCCTGACCCTAACCCTAACACTAACCCTCGATTCTACGAAAGCTTACCCTATACCTAACTCTAACCCTAACACTATCCTTAAATGCACTCGATTCTAACCCTCACCCTAAACATAACCCTAACCCTAACCCTAATCCTAACCCTAAATGCACTGGATTCTAACCATAACTCTAACCCTAATGTGCTCGATTATAACCCTAACACTAAATCATCAATCTCAACATTAAGCCTAACCCTAAATGCACTCAACTCTAACCCAAAAGCAATCCTGACCCTAAGCCTAACCCTAAACCTCGATTCTACCAACACAAACCCTAACCCTAATCCTAACCCTACTCCTATCACTACCTCTATATGCACTCTAACCCTAACCCTAACCCAACCCCTAACACTAATAATGCGCTTGATTCTAACCTTAACCCTAACCCTAACCCTAACCCTCAATTCTACAAAACCTAACCCTAAACCTAACTCTAACCCTCACACTATCCTTAAATGTTCTCGATTCTAATCCTGACCATAATAGCCCTAACCTTAACCCTAAGCCTAAATGCAGTGGATTCTAACCATAACTCTAACCCTAATGTGCTCGATTCTAAGCCTAACACTAAATCGTCAATCTCAACACTAACTCTAACCCTAAATGCACTCGATTCTAACCCAAAAGGCAATCCTGACCCTAAGCCAAAGCCTAAACGTCGATTCTACCAACACAAATCCTAACCCTAATCCTAACCCTAAATGCACTGGATTCTAACCATAACTCTAATCCCAAAGTGCTTGATTCTAACACTAACTCTAAATCATCAATCTCAACAATAACCCTAACCCTAAATGCACTCGATTCTAACCCAAAAGGCAAAACTGACCCTAACCCTAACACTAACCCTCGATTCTACGAAAGCTTACCCTATACCTAACTCTAACCCTAACACTATCCTTAAATGCACTCGATTCTAACCCTCACCCTAAACATAACCCTAACCCTAACCCTAATCCTAACCCTAAATGCACTGGATTCTAACCATAACTCTAACCCTAAATGTGCTCGATTATAACCCTAACACTAAATCATCAATCTCAACATTAAGCCTAACCCTAAATGCACTCAACTCTAACCCAAAAGGCAATCCTGACCCTAAGCCTAACCCTAAACCTCGATTCTACCAACACAAACCCTAACCCTAATCCTAACCCTACTCCTATCACTACCTCTATATGCACTCTAACCCTAACCCTAACCCAACCCCTAACACTAAAAATGCGCTTGATTCTAACCTTAACCCTAACCCTAACCCTAACCCTCAATTCTACGAAACCTAACCCTAAACCTACCTCTAACCCTCACACTATCCTTAAAAGTTCTCGATTCTAATCCTGACCCTAATAGCCCTAACCCTAACCCTAAGCCTAAATGCAGTGGATTCTAACCGAAACGCTAACCCTAAATGTGCTCGATTCTAACCCTAACACTAAATCGTCAATCTCAACACTAACTCTAACCCTAAATGCACTCGATTCTAACCCAAAAGGCAATCCTGACCCTAAGCCAAAGCCTAAACGTCGATTCTACCAACACAAACCCTAACCCTAATCCTAACCCTACCCCGACCGCTACCCCTAAATGCACTCTAACCATACCCCTACCCCTAACACTAACCCTAACCCTAACGAATTCTAACCAAAACTCTAACCCTAAATGTGCTCGATTCTAACCCTAACACCAATTCGTCAATCTCATAAGGTAACCTTTAGCCTAAATGCACTCGATTCTAACCCAAAAGGCAATCCTGACCCGAGCCTAATCCTAAACCTCGATTCTAATAACACTAACCCTAACCTTAATTCTAACCGTGCCCCAACACCTACCGCTAAATACACTCTAACCATAGCCCTAACCCTAACACTAACCGTAACCCTAACGAATTCTAAGCATAACTCTATCCCTAAATGTGCTTGATTCTAACGCTAAAACTAAATCATCAATTTCAACACTAACCCTAAGCCTAAATGCTCTGAATTATCACCGAAAATGCTCTCCTGGCCCTAAGCCATGGTTTTTGCTAGAGAATTTTTTTTATTTGAAAAAATGTATTTAACAAAGTCTGGCAGTTTTTTTTTTTTTTGATAAATTAAGACTCTCAAACCCATCCCAATCACTTTTGAAAGTTGGTAGAAGTGATGGGTAAGGCATAAGTGACATCAAGTGAGTTCCATAAAAGGGAAGGCCGATGGTAAGAGATCTTGAAAGCGAAGAAAAAAAAGAGTGTGGCCCAAGACTGGAGAAGAAAACCAACAGTGTTCACAGATCCAGCTGACCTCACCCTTCCACAACCAAGTCAATTCAGTTCCCAGGCAGAGATGCCTAGTTTCCACTCAGCTTTCAGGGTAGAATCCAGGCTACCCCCTCAAAAGCAGAAAGATGAAGCAAGAGTGAGCCAGGGAATTATTGTGCCATATCAACCACTGAGCTAGAGAGATAGTAATAAAAATAGGAAGAGCTAAGTTTTGAAAAAAACAAGGGCCCCTAGTCAGTGTAAATGGAGGCAAAGTACTTGTAAAGATGAAAGAATTTGAGTCCCAGGCCACATGCTCCTAAGAGTTCTTCACTTAGTGCCTCCTTCCTGCCATGGGGGTGACTATAGAGCCAGAGAACTCCTTGCCTGCTTTCCTTGGTTGAGTCTCCGGAGGGTCAGATTTAGGTATGGCGTTTATGCCTTCCTCAGTCTAGTTCCCTACCCCCTTCAGAAAGGGAATAGTGCAGAGAATACCAGAGAAAGATTGGAGGTATCAAGACACCCACTGCTTTGCTCTTTCACACAACACTGGCCCCTTTTGTCATGTGGGGAGCTTCTCAGAATTCATTCTAATTCTTACCTGGGTCTGGCATTGCACAGAAAGACAATACTGCCATGGCCCTTCCCATCCCACGTACTCTACTAAGGTCTTAGTCCTCTGGGACCTCTCTTTCAATTAGCAAGAATGACTACATCACACAAACATACACCTATCACAGAAACATTAGATACATACACACAGATAGTAAGATAAAGTTGCATGGCTTGGAAAGGTGTAGAATCTTGCTAACCAACCCTGGCTACAAGGAATCCCTTATCTGTCCACAGCCCAGCTGCAGACACTCTTAGATGGGCCAGAACTTGAGGAAGAAAATCATTTGGGAAGAAAAACACATTCTCAGACCTCAAATCTACTAGGATTTATACTCTGGGCAGAACCCTGCCCCTGAGCAACCACATTCACTGTGAGATGTCTGCCTACAAATTTAAAGGTAGCCCTAAATTTTTCTCCCAGGATGGTCAGGAGGTCTTCCCTGAGGTATAATTTCCTGCTGTAGTCCCAGGTTCCACCACCTTTTTCCATTTTCTCCCTCACCTGTGCCAGCAGGGGAGGTCAAGCCTGATCCTGAGGATTTGACAGATGGACAAATGTCTAGCACACAGGTGGTTTCTCCCAATTCCCAACCCCGAGATAGATGTACTGGGGATTGTGATGATTCCTGGGATGGTTGGGGAGTAATTAAGAGAACTGGTCTTAAATTAACTTTTTAATTAAAAAATAAAAGGTGGGGGAGGGAGGGGATAATTGGTGGGGAGATACTAATGCTATAGAAACCAGGGTTAAAAGGCCCTAGGTATTCAGAAATAGATGCTGAAATGCTGTGAGCTGAGGAGCTAGAGTCCAAAGGGGGAAAATGAGAGAAGTAGGTGATTGTCTCCCCCAGTCCCTTGCCTGAGATTTGCTTTCAGTCCAGGAAGGGAGCTGAAGAAGTTGTGGATGTAGGTAGCAATCAACAAAGCTGGCCTTAGCTTTGGCAATGCAACCCATATACCCCAAGAAGAGGATTTCTAAGTTAGGGGTCCAAGTTAAAAAGCAGCCCAAAACCTCGATTCTACCAACATAAACCCTAACCCTAATCCCAACCCAACTGATCCCCTACCGCTAAATGCACTCAAACCCTAACCCTAACCCCAACCCTAACACTAAAAATGAGCTTGATTCTAACCCTAATCCTAACCCTAACCCTAACACTAACTCTCGATTCTACGAAAGCTAACCCTATACCTAACTGTAACCCTAAAACTATCCTTAAATGCACTCGATTCTAACCCTAACCCTAAAAATAACCCTAACACTAATCCTAATCCTAACCCTAAATGCACTGGATTCTAACCATAACTCTAATCCTAAAGTGCTTGATTCTAACACTAGCTCTTAATGATCAATCTCAACACCAACCCTAACCCTAAATGCACTCGATTGTAACCCAAAAGGCAATCCTGACCCTAACCCTAACACTAACCCTCGATTCTACGAAAGCTTACCCTATACCTAACTCTAACCCTAACACTATCCTTAAATGCACTCGATTCTAACCCTCACCCTAAACATAACCCTAACCCTAACCCTAATCCTAACCCTAAATGCACTGGATTCTAACCATAACTCTAACCCTAATGTGCTCGATTATAACCCTAACAATAAATCATCAATTTCAACATTAAGCCTAACCCTTAATGCACTCAACTCTAACGCAAAAGGCAATCATGACCCTAAGCCTAACCCTAAACCTCGATTCTACCAACACAATCCCTAACCCTAATCCTAACCCTACTCCTATCACTACCTCTATGTGCACTCTAACCCTAACCCTAACCCAACCCCTAACACTAAAAATGCGCTTGATTCTAACCTTAACCCTAACCCTAACCCTAACCCTCAATTCTACGAAACCTAACCCTAAACCTAACTCTAACCCTCACACTATCCTTAAATGTTCTCGATTCTAATCCTGACCCTAATAGCCCTAACCCCAACACTAACCCTAAATGCAGTGGATTCTAACCATAACTGTAACCCTAATGTGCTCGATTCTAAGCCTAACACTAAATTGTCAACGTCAACACTAACTCTAACCCTAAATGCACTCGATTCTAACCCAAAAGGCAATCCTTACCCTAAGCCTAGCCCTAAACTTCCATTCTACCAACACAAACCCTAACCCTAATCCTAACCCTACCCCTACCGCTACCCCTAAATGCACTCTAACCATACCCCTACCGCTAACACTAATCCTAACCCTAACGAATTCTAACCAAAACTCTAACCCTAAATGTGCTCGATTCTAACCCTAACACTAAATCGTCAATTTCAACAGTAACCTTTAGCCTAAATGCACTGGATTCTAACCCAAAAGCCATTCCTGACCCTAAGCCTAACCCTAAACCTCGATTCTACCAACACAAACCTTAACCCTAATCCTAACCCTACTCCTACCCCACGCCTAAATGAGCTCTAAGCCATACCCTGACGAAAACCAGAACACTAAAAATGCGCCTGATTATAACCCTAACCCGCACCCTAAGCCTAACCTTAACCCTAACACTAACCTTAACCCTAACCCTCGATTTTAAGAAAGCGAACGCTAAACCTGACTCTAACCCTAGCACTATCCTTAAATGCTCTCGATTCTAACCCTGACCCTAACCCTAACCCTAAGCATAACCCTAAATGCACTGAATTCTAAGCATAACTCTAACCCTAAATGTGCTCGATTCAAACCATAACACTAAATCGTCAATTTGAACACTAACCCAAAGCCTAAATACACTCGATTGTGATCCAAAATGCAATCCTGACCCTAAGCCTAACCCTAAACCTCGATTCTACCAACACAAACCCTAACCCTAATCCTAACCCTACTCCTGTCACTACCTCTATATGCACTGTAACCCTAACCCTAACCCAACCCCTAACACTAAAAATGCGCTTGATTCTAACCTTAACCCTAACCCTAACCCTAACCCTCAATTCTACGAAACCTAACCCTAAACCTACCTCTAACCCTCACACTATCCTTAAAAGTTCTCGATTCTAATCCTGACCCTAATAGCCCTAACCCTAACCTTAAGCCTAAATGCAGTGGATTCTAACCATAACTCTAACCCTAATGTGCTCGATTCTAAGCCTAACACATAATCGTCAATCTCAACACTAACTCTAACCCTAAATGCACTCGATTCTAACCCAAAAGGCAATCCTGAAGCTAAGACAAAGCCTAAACGTCGATTCTACCAACACCAACCCTAACCCTAATCCTAACCTTACCCCTACTGCTACCTCTGAATGCACTCTAACCATACCCCTACCCCTAACACTAACCCTAACCCTAACGAATTCTAACCAAAACTCTAACCCTAAATGTGCTCGATTCTAACCCTAACACCAATTCGTCAATCTCAACAGTAACCTTTAGCCTAAATGCACTCGATTCTAACCCAAAAGGCAATCCTGACCCTAAGCCAAAGCCTAAACGTCGATTCTACCAACAATAACCCTAACCCTAATCCTAACCCTACCCCGACCGCTACCCCTAAATGCACTCTAACCATACCCCTACCCCTAACACTAACCCTAACCCTAACGAATTCTAACCAAAACTCTAACCCTAAATGTGCTCGATTCTAACCCTAACACAAATTCGTCAATCTCAACAGTAACCTTTAGCCTAAATGCACTCGATTCTAACCCAAAAGGCAATCCTGACCCTGAGCCTAACCCTAAACCTCGATTATAATAACACTAACCCTAACCTTAATTCTAACCGTGCCCCAACACCTACCGCTAAATGAACTCTAACCATAGCCCTAACCCTAACACTAACCGTAACCCTAACGAATTCTAACCATAACTCTATCCCTAAATGTGCTTGATTCTAACGCTAAAACTAAATCATCAATTTCAACACTAACCCTAAGCCTAAATGCTCTGAATTATGACCGAAAATGCTCTCCTGGCCCTAAGCCTAACCCAAAACCTCGATTCTACCAACACAAACCCTAACCCTACTCCCAACCCAACTGATCCCCTACCGCTAAATGCACTCAAACCCTAACCCTAACCCCAACCCTAACACTAAAAATGCGCTTGATTCTGACCCTAATCCTAACCCTAACCCTAACACTAACACTAACCGTCGATTCTACGAAAGCTAACCCTATACCTAACTGTAACCCTAAAACTATCCTTAAATGCACTCGATTCTAACCCTAACCCTAAAAATAACCCTAACCCTAACCCTAATCCTAACCCTAAATGCACTGGATTCTAACCATAACTCGAATCCTAAAGTGCTTGATTCTAACACTAACTCTAAATCGTCAATCTCAACACTAACTCTAACCCTAAATGCACTCGATTCTAACCCAAAAGGCAATCCTGACCTTAAGCCAAAGCCTAAACGTCGATTCTACCAACACAAACCCTAACCCTAATCCTAACCCTACCCCGACCGCTACCCCTAAATGCACTCTAACCATACCCCTACCCCTAACACTAACCCTAACCCTAACGAATTCTAACCAAAACTCTAACCCTAAATGTGCTCGATTCTAACCCTAACACCAATTCGTCAATCTCAACAGTAACCTTTAGCCTAAATGCACTCGATTCTAACCCAAAAGGCAATCCTGACCCGAGCCTAACCCTAAACCTCGATTCTAATAACACTAACCCTAACCTTAATTCTAACCGTGCCCCAACACCTACCGCTAAATGCACTCTAACCATACCCCTAACCCTAACACTAACCGTAACCCTAACGAATTCTAACCATAACTCTATCCCTAAATGTGCTTGATTCTAACGCTAAAACTAAATCATCAATTTCAACACTAACCCTAAGCCTAAATGCTCTGAATTATGACCGAAAATGCTCTCCTGTCCCTAAGCCTAACCCAAAACCTCGATTCTACCAACATAAACCCTAACCCTAATCCCAACCCAACTGATCCCCTACCGCTAAATGCACTCAAACCCTAACCCTAACCCCAACCCTAACACTAAAAATGCGCTTGATTCTAACCCTAATCCTAACCCTAACCCTAACACTAACACTAACTCTCGATTCTACGAAAGCTCACCCTATACCTAACTGTAACCCTAAAACTATCCTTAAATGCACTCGATTCTAACCCTAACCCTAAAAATAACCCTAACCCTAACCCTAATCCTAACCCTAAATGCACTGGATTCTAACCATAACTCTAATCCTAAAGTGCTTGATTCTAACACTAACTCTTAATGATCAATCTCAACACTAACCCTAACCCTAAATGCACTCGATTGTAACCCAAAAGGCAATCCTGACCCTAACCCTAACACTAACCCTCGATTTTACGAAAGCTTACCCTATACCTAACTCTAACCCTAACACTATCCTTAAATGCACTCGGTTCTAACCCTCACCCTAACCCTAATCCTAACCCTAAATGCACTGGATTCTAACCATAACTCTAACCCTAATGTGCTCGATTATAACCCTAACAATAAATCATCAATTTCAACATTAAGCCTAACCCTTAATGCACTCAACTCTAACGCAAAAGGCAATCATGACCCTAAGCCTAACCCTAAACCTCGATTCTACCAACACAATCCCTAACCCTAATCCTAACCCTACTCCTATCACTACCTCTATGTGCACTCTAACCCTAACCCTAACCCAACCCCTAACACTAAAAATGCGCTTGATTCTAACCTTAACCCTAACCCTAACCCTAACCCTCAATTCTACGAAACCTAACCCTAAACCTAACTCCAACCCTCACACTATCCTTAAATGTTCTCGATTCTAATCCTGACCCTAATAGCCCTAACCCCAACACTAACCCTAAATGCAGTGGATTCTAACCATAACTGTAACCCTAATGTGCTCGATTCTAAGCCTAACACTAAATCGTCAACGTCAACACTAACTCTAACCCTAAATGCACTCGATTCTAACCCAAAAGGCAATCCTGACCCTAAGCCTAGCCCTAAACTTCCATTCTACCAACACAAACCCTAACCCTAATCCAAACCCTACCCCTACCGCTACCCCTAAATGCACTCTAACCATACCCCTACCGCTAACACTAATCCTAACCCTAACGAATTCTAACCAAAACTCTAACCCTAAATGTGCTCGATTCTAACCCTAACACTAAATCGTCAATTTCAACACTATCCCTAAGCCCAAATGCACTGGATTCTAACCCAAAAGCCATTCCTGACCCTAAGCCTAACACTAAACGTCGATTCTACCAACACAAACCTTAAACCTAATCCCAACCCTACCCCTACCCCTACCCCTAAATGCACTCTAAGCCATACCCTGACGAAAACCAGAACACTAAAACTGCGCCTGATTATAACCCTAACCCTCACACTAAGCCTAACCTTAACCCTAACACTAACCTTAACCCTAACCCTCGATTCTAAGAAACCTAACCCTAAACCTAACTCTAACCCTCACACTATCCTTAAATGTTCTCGATTCTAATCCTGACCATAATAGCCCTAACCTTAACCCTAAGCCTAAATGCAGTGGATTCTAACCATAACTCTAACCCTAATGTGCTCGATTCTAAGCCTAACACTAAATCGTCAATCTCAACACTAACTCTAACCCTAAATGCACTCGATTCTAACCCAAAAGGCAATCCTGACCCTAAGCCAAAGCCTAAACGTCGATTCTACCAACACAAACCCTAACCCTAATCCTAACCCTACCCCGACCGCTACCCCTAAATGCACTCTAACCATACCCCTACCCCTAACACTAACCCTAACCCTAACGAATTCTAACCAAAACTCTAACCCTAAATGTGCTCGATTCTAACCCTAACACCAATTCGTCAATCTCAACAGTAACCTTTAGCCTAAATGCACTCGATTCTAACCCAAAAGGCAATCCTGACCCGAGCCTAACCCTAAACCTCGATTCTAATAACACTAACCCTAACCTTAATTCTAACCGTGCCCCAACACCTACCGCTAAATGCACTCTAACCATACCCCTAACCCTAACACTAACCGTAACCCTAACGAATTCTAACCATAACTCTATCCCTAAATGTGCTTGATTCTAACGCTAAAACTAAATCATCAATTTCAACACTAACCCTAAGCCTAAATGCTCTGAATTATGACCGAAAATGCTCTCCTGTCCCTAAGCCTAACCCAAAACCTCGATTCTACCAACATAAACCCTAACCCTAATCCCAACCCAACTGATCCCCTACCGCTAAATGCACTCAAACCCTAACCCTAACCCCAACCCTAACACTAAAAATGCGCTTGATTCTAACCCTAATCCTAACCCTAACCCTAACACTAACACTAACTCTCGATTCTACGAAAGCTCACCCTATACCTAACTGTAACCCTAAAACTATCCTTAAATGCACTCGATTCTAACCCTAACCCTAAAAATAACCCTAACCCTAACCCTAATCCTAACCCTAAATGCACTGGATTCTAACCATAACTCTAATCCTAAAGTGCTTGATTCTAACACTAACTCTTAATGATCAATCTCAACACTAACCCTAACCCTAAATGCACTCGATTGTAACCCAAAAGGCAATCCTGACCCTAACCCTAACACTAACCCTCGATTCTACGAAAGCTTACCCTATACCTAACTCTAACCCTAACACTATCCTTAAATGCACTCGGTTCTAACCCTCACCCTAACCCTAATCCTAACCCTAAATGCACTGGATTCTAACCATAACTCTAACCCTAATGTGCTCGATTATAACCCTAACAATAAATCATCAATTTCAACATTAAGCCTAACCCTTAATGCACTCAACTCTAACGCAAAAGGCAATCATGACCCTAAGCCTAACCCTAAACCTCGATTCTACCAACACAATCCCTAACCCTAATCCTAACCCTACTCCTATCACTACCTCTATGTGCACTCTAACCCTAACCCTAACCCAACCCCTAACACTAAAAATGCGCTTGATTCTAACCTTAACCCTAACCCTAACCCTAACCCTCAATTCTACGAAACCTAACCCTAAACCTAACTCCAACCCTCACACTATCCTTAAATGTTCTCGATTCTAATCCTGACCCTAATAGCCCTAACCCCAACACTAACCCTAAATGCAGTGGATTCTAACCATAACTGTAACCCTAATGTGCTCGATTCTAAGCCTAACACTAAATCGTCAACGTCAACACTAACTCTAACCCTAAATGCACTCGATTCTAACCCAAAAGGCAATCCTGACCCTAAGCCTAGCCCTAAACTTCCATTCTACCAACACAAACCCTAACCCTAATCCAAACCCTACCCCTACCGCTACCCCTAAATGCACTCTAACCATACCCCTACCGCTAACACTAATCCTAACCCTAACGAATTCTAACCAAAACTCTAACCCTAAATGTGCTCGATTCTAACCCTAACACTAAATCGTCAATTTCAACACTATCCCTAAGCCCAAATGCACTGGATTCTAACCCAAAAGCCATTCCTGACCCTAAGCCTAACACTAAACGTCGATTCTACCAACACAAACCTTAACCCTAATCCCAACCCTACCCCTACCCCTACCCCTAAATGCACTCTAAGCCATACCCTGACGAAAACCAGAACACTAAAACTGCGCCTGATTATAACCCTAACCCTCACACTAAGCCTAACCTTAACCCTAACACTAACCTTAACCCTAACCCTCGATTCTAAGAAAGCGAACGCTAAACCTAACTCTAACCCTAGCACTATCCTTAAATGCTCTCGATTCTAACCCTGACCCTAACCCTAACCCTAACCCTAAGCCTAACCCTAAATGCACTGAATTCTAAGCATAACTCTAACCCTAAATGTGCTCGATTCAAACCATAACACTAAATCGTCAATTTGAACACTAACCCAGAGCCTAAATACACTCGATTCTGATCCAAAATGCAATCCTGACCCTAAGCCGAAACCTAAATCTCGATTCTACCATCACTAACCCTAACCCAAATCCTAATCCTGCCGCTACCCCTACCTCTAAATGCACTCTAACCTTAACACTAACCCTAACCCTAACACTAAAAATGCGCGTGATTCTAACCCCTACCCTACCCCTACCCCTAACCCTAACTCTAAAGAATTCTAATCATAACTCTAAGCCTAAATGTGCTCGATTCTAACCCTAACACTAAATCATCAATCTCATCACTAACTCTAACCCGGAATGCACTAGATTCTAACCCAAAAGCCAATCCTGACCCTAACCCTAACACTAACCCTCGAGTCTACGAAAGCTTACCCTATACCTAACTCTAACCCTAACACTATCCTTAAATGCACTCGATTCTAACCCTCACCCTAAACATAACCCTAACCCTAACCCTAATCCTAACCCTAAATGCACTGGATTCTAACCATAACTCTAACCCTAATGTGCTCGATTATAACCCTAACACTAAATCATCAATCTCAACATTAAGCCTAACCCTAAATGCACTCAACTCTAACCCAAAAGGCAATCCTGACCCTAAGCCTAACCCTAAACCTCGATTCTACCAACACAAACCCTAACCCTAATCCTAACCCTACTCCTATCACTACCTCTATATGCACTCTAACCCTAACCCTAACCCAACCCCTAACACTAATAATGCGCTTGATTCTAACCTTAACCCTAACCCTAACCCTAACCCTCAATTCTACAAAACCTAACCCTAAACCTAACTCTAACCCTCACACTATCCTTAAATGTTCTCGATTCTAATCCTGACCATAATAGCCCTAACCTTAACCCTAAGCCTAAATGCAGTGGATTCTAACCATAACTCTAACCCTAATGTGCTCGATTCTAAGCCTAACACTAAATCGTCAATCTCAACACTAACTGTAACCCTAAATGCACTCGATTCTAACCCAAAAGGCAATCCTGACCCTAAGCCAAATCCTAAACGTCGATTCTACCAACACAAACCCTAACCCTAATCCTAACCCTAAATGCACTGGATTCTAACCATAACTCTAATCCCAAAGTGCTTGATTCTAACACTAACTCTAAATCATCAATCTCAACAATAACCCTAACCCTAAATGCACTCGATTCTAACCCAAAAGGCAATCCTGACCCTAACCCTAACACTAACCCTCGATTCTACGAAAGCTTACCCTATACCTAACTCTAACCCTAACACTATCCTTAAATGCACTCGGTTCTAACCCTCACCCTAAACATAACCCTAACCCTAACCCAAATCCTAACCCTAAATGCACTGGATTCTAACCATAACTCTAACCCTAAATGTGCTCGATTATAACCCTAACACTAAGTCATCAATCTCAACATTAAGCCTAACCCTAAATGCACTCAACTCTAACCCAAAAGGCAATCCTGACCCTAAGCCTAACCCTAAACCTCGATTCTACCAACACAAACCCTAACCCTAATCCTAACCCTACTCCTATCACTACCTCTATATGCACTCTAACCCTAACCCTAACCCAACCCCTAACACTAAAAATGCGCTTGATTCTAACCTTAACCCTAACCCTAACCCTAACCCTCAATTCTACAAAACCTAACCCTAAACCTACCTCTAACCCTCACACTATCCTTAAATGTTCTCGATTCTAATCCTGACCCTAATAGCCCTAACCCTAACCCTAAGCCTAAATGCAGTGGATTCTAACCGAAACGCTAACCCTAAATGTGCTCGATTCTAACCCTAACACTAAATCGTCAATCTCAACACTAACTCTAACCCTAAATGCACTCGATTCTAACCCAAAAGGCAATCCTGACCCTAAGCCAAAGCCTAAACTTCGATTCTACCAACACAAACCCTAACCCTAATCCTAACCCTACCCCGACCGCTACCCCTAAATGCACTCTAACCATACCCCTACCCCTAACACTAACCCTAACCCTAACGAATTCTAACCAAAACTCTAACCCTAAATGTGCTCGATTCTAACCCTAACACCAATTCGTCAATCTCAACAGTAACCTTTAGCCTAAATGCACTCGATTCTAACCCAAAAGGCAATCCTGACCCGAGCCTAACCCTAAACCTCGATTCTAATAACACTAACCCTAACCTTAATTCTAACCGTGCCCCAACACCTACCGCTAAATGCACTCTAACCATAGCCCTAACCCTAACACTAACCGTAACCCTAACGAATTCTAAGCATAACTCTATCCCTAAATGTGCTTGATTCTAACGCTAAAACTAAATCATCAATTTCAACACTAACCCTAAGCCTAAATGCTCTGAATTATCACCGAAAATGCTCTCCTGGCCCTAAGCCTAACCCAAAACCTCGATTCTACCAACATAAACCCTAACCCTAATCCCAACCCACCTGATCCCCTACCGCTAAATGCACTCAAACCCTAACCCTAACCCCAACCCTAACACTAAAAATGCGCTTGATTCTAACCCTAATCCTAACCCTAACCCTAACACTAACACTAACTCTCGATTCTACGAAAGCTAACCCTATACCTAACTGTAACCCTAAAACTATCCTTAAATGCACTCGATTCTAACCCTAACCCTAAAAATAACCCTAACCCTAACCCTAATTCTAACCCTAAATGCACTGGATTCTAACCATAACTCTAATCCTAAAGTGCTTGATTCTAACACTAACTCTTAATGATCAATCTCAACACTAACCCTAACCCTAAATGCACTCGATTGTAACCCAAAAGGCAATCCTGACCCTAACCCTAACACTAACACTCGATTCTACGAAAGCTTACCCTATACCTAACTCTAACCCTCACACTATCCTTAAATGTTCTCGATTCTAATCCTGACCCTAATAGCCCTAACCCCAACACTAACCCTAAATGCAGTGGATTCTAACCATAACTGTAACCCTAATGTGCTCGATTCTAAGCCTAACACTAAATTGTCAACGTCAACACTAACTCTAACCCTAAATGCACTCGATTCTAACCCAAAAGGCAATCCTGACCCTAAGCCTAGCCCTAAACTTCCATTCTACCAACACAAACCCTAACCCTAATCCTAAGCCTACCCCTACCGCTACCCCTAAATGCACTCTAACCATACCCCTACCGCTAACACTAATCCTAACCCTAACGAATTCTAACCAAAACTCTAACCCTAAATGTGCTCGATTCTAACCCTAACACTAAATCGTCAATTTCAACACTATCCCTAAGCCTAAATGCACTGGATTCTAACCCAAAAGCCATTCCTGACCCTAAGCCTAACCCTAAACGTCGATTCTACCAACACAAACCTTAACCCTAATCCTAACCCTACTCCTACCCCACGCCTAAATGCGCTCTAAGCCATACCCTGACGAAAACCAGAACACTAAAAATGCGCCTGATTATAACCCTAACCCGCACCCTAAGCCTAACCTTAACCCTAACACTAACCTTAACCCTGACCCTCGATTTTAAGAAAGCGAACGCTAAACCTAACTCTAACCCTAGCACTATCCTTAAATGCTCTCGATTCTAACCCTGACCCTAACCCTAACCCTAAGCATAACCCTAAATGCACTGAATTCTAAGCATAACTAAAACCCTAAATGTGCTCGATTCAAACCATAACACTAAATCGTCAATTTGAACACTAACCCAAAGCCTAAATACACTCGATTGTGATCCAAAATGCAATCCTGACCCTAAGCCTAACCCTAAACCTCGATTCTACCAACACAAACCCTAACCCTAATCCTAACCCTATTCCTGTCACTACCTCTATATGCACTGTAACCCTAACCCTAACCCAACCCCTAACACTAAAAATGCGCTTGATTCTAACCTTAACCCTAACCCTAACCCTAACCCTCAATTCTACGAAACCTAACCCTAAACCTAACTCTAACCCTCACACTATCCTTAAATGTTCTCGATTCTAATCCTGACCCTAATAGCCCTAACCCTAACCTTAAGCCTAAATGCAGTGGATTCTAACCATAACTCTAACCCCAATGTGCTCGATTCTAAGCCTAACACATAATCGTCAATCTCAACACTAACTCTAACCCTAAATGCACTCGATTCTAACCCAAAAGGCAATCCTGAAGCTAAGACAAAGCCTAAACGTCGATTCTACCAACACCAACCCTAACCCTAATCCTAACCTTACCCCTACTGCTACCCCTGAATGCACTCTAACCATACCCCTACCCCTAACACTAACCCTAACCCTAACGAATTCTAACCAAAACTCTAACCCTAAATGTGCTCGATTCTAACCCTAACACCAATTCGTCAATCTCAACAGTAACCTTTAGCCTAAATGCACTCGATTCTAACCCAAAAGGCAATCCTGACCCTAAGCCAAAGCCTAAACGTCGATTCTACCAACACAAACCCTAACCCTAATCCTAACCCTACCCCGACCGCTACCCCTAAATGCACTCTAACCATACCCCTACCCCTAACACTAACCCTAACCCTAACGAATTCTAACCAAAACTCTAACCCTAAATGTGCTCGATTCTAACCCTAACACCAATTCGTCAATCTCATAAGGTAACCTTTAGCCTAAATGCACTCGATTCTAACCCAAAAGGCAATCCTGACCCGAGCCTAACCCTAAACCTCGATTCTAATAACACTAACCCTAACCTTAATTCTAACCGTGCCCCAACACCTACCGCTAAATGCACTCTAACCATACCCCTAACCCTAACACTAACCGTAACCCTAACGAATTCTAACCATAACTCTATCCCTAAATGTGCTTGATTCTAACGCTAAAACCAAATCATCAATTTCAACACTAACCCTAAGCCTAAATGCTCTGAATTATGACCGAAAATGCTCTCCTGTCCCTAAGCCTAACCCAAAACCTCGATTCTACCAACATAAACCCTAACCCTAATCCCAACCCAACTGATCCCCTACCGCTAAATGCACTCAAACCCTAACCCTAACCCCAACCCTAACACTAAAAATGCGCTTGATTCTAACCTTAACCCTAACCCTAACCCTAACCCTCAATTCTACGAAACCTAACCCTAAACCTAACTCCAACCCTCACACTATCCTTAAATGTTCTCGATTCTAATCCTGACCATAATAGCCCTAACCTTAACCCTAAGCCTAAATGCAGTGGATTCTAACCATAACTCTAACCCTAATGTGCTCGATTTTAAGCCTAACACTAAATCGTCAATCTCAACACTAACTGTAACCCTAAATGCACTCGATTCTAACCCAAAAGGCAATCCTGACCCTAAGCCAAAGCCTAAACGTCGATTCTACCAACACAAACCCTAACCCTAATCCTAACCCTAAATGCACTGGATTCTAACCATAACTCTAATCCCAAAGTGCTTGATTCTAACACTAACTCTAAATCATCAATCTCAACAATAACCCTAACCCTAAATGCACTCGATTCTAACCCAAAAGGCAATCCTGACCCTAACCCTAACACTAACCCTCGATTCTACGAAAGCTTACCCTATACCTAACTCTAACCCTAACACTATCCTTAAATGCACTCGATTCTAACCCTCACCCTAAACATAACCCTAACCCTAACCCTAATCCTAACCCTAAATGCACTGGATTCTAACCATAACTCTAACCCTAAATGTGCTCGATTATAACCCTAACACTAAATCGTCAATCTCAACACTAACTCTAACCCTAAATGCACTCGATTCTAACCCAAAAGGCAATCCTGACCCTAAGCCAAAGCCTAAACGTCGATTCTACCAACACAAACCCTAACCCTAATCCTAACCCTACCCCGACCGCTACCCCTAAATGCACTCTAACCATACCCCTACCCCTAACACTAACCCTAACCCTAACGAATTCTAACCAAAACTCTAACCCTAAATGTGCTCGATTCTAACCCTAACACCAATTCGTCAATCTCAACAGTAACCTTTAGCCTAAATGCACTCGATTCTAACCCAAAAGGCAATCCTGACCCGAGCCTAACCCTAAACCTCGATTCTAATAACACTAACCCTAACCTTAATTCTAACCGTGCCCCAACACCTACCGCTAAATGCACTCTAACCATAGCCCTAACCCTAACACTAACCGTAACCCTAACGAATTCTAAGCATAACTCTATCCCTAAATGTGCTTGATTCTAACGCTAAAACTAAATCATCAATTTCAACACTAACCCTAAGCCTAAATGCTCTGAATTATCACCGAAAATGCTCTCCTGGCCCTAAGCCTAACCCAAAACCTCGATTCTACCAACATAAACCCTAACCCTAATCCCAACCCAACTGATCCCCTACCGCTAAATGCACTCAAACCCTAACCCTAACCCCAACCCTAACACTAAAAATGCGCTTGATTCTAACCCTAATCCTAACCCTAACCCTAACACTAACACTAACTCTCGATTCTACGAAAAGCTAACCCTATACCTAACTGTAACCCTAAAACTATCCTTAAATGCACTCGATTCTAACCCTAACCCTAAAAATAACCCTAACCCTAACCCTAATTCTAACCCTAAATGCACTGGATTCTAACCATAACTCTAATCCTAAAGTGCTTGATTCTAACACTAACTCTTAATGATCAATCTCAACACTAACCCTAACCCTAAATGCACTCAATTGTAACCCAAAAGGCAATCCTGACCCTAACCCTAACACTAACACTCGATTCTACGAAAGCTTACCCTATACCTAACTCTAACCCTAACACTATCCTTAAATGCACTCGGTTCTAACCCTCACCCTAAACATAACCCTAACCCTAACCCTAATCCTAACCCTAAATGCACTGGATTCTAACCATAACTCTAACCCTAATGTGCTCGATTATAACCCTAACAATAAATCATCAATTTCAACATTAAGCCTAACCCTTAATGCACTCAACTCTAACGCAAAAGGCAATCATGACCCTAAGCCTAACCCTAAACCTCGATTCTACCAACACAATCCCTAACCCTGATCCTAACCCTACTCCTATCACTACCTCTATGTGCACTCTAACCCTAACCCTAACCCAACCCCTAACACTAAAAATGCGCTTGATTCTAACCTTAACCCTAACCCTAACCCTAACCCTCAATTCTACGAAACCTAACCCTAAACCTAACTCTAACCCTCACACTATCCTTAAATGTTCTCGATTCTAATCCTGACCCTAATAGCCCTAACCCCAACACTAACCCTAAATGCAGTGGATTCTAACCATAACTGTAACCCTAATGTGCTCGATTCTAAGCCTAACACTAAATTGTCAACGTCAACACTAACTCTAACCCTAAATGCACTCGATTCTAACCCAAAAGGCAATCCTGACCCTAAGCCTAGCCCTAAACTTCCATTCTACCAACACAAACCCTAACCCTAATCCTAACCCTACCCCTACCGCTACCCCTAAATGCACTCTAACCATACCCCTACCGCTAACACTAATCCTAACCCTAACGAATTCTAACCAAAACTCTAACCCTAAATGTGCTCGATTCTAACCCTAACACTAAATCGTCAATTTCAACACTATCCCTAAGCCTAAATGCACTGGATTCTAACCCAAAAGCCATTCCTGACCTTAAGCCTAACCCTAAACGTCGATTCTACCAACACAAACCTTAACCCTAATCCTAACCCTACTCCTACCCCACGCCTAAATGCGCTCTAAGCCATACCCTGACGAAAACCAGAACACTAAAAATGCGCCTGATTATAACCCTAACCCGCACCCTAAGCCTAACCTTAACCCTAACACTAACCTTAACCCTGACCCTCGATTTTAAGAAAGCGAACGCTAAACCTAACTCTAACCCTAGCACTATCCTTAAATGCTCTCGATTCTAACCCTGACCCTAACCCTAACCCTAAGCATAACCCTAAATGCACTGAATTCTAAGCATAACTAAAACCCTAAATGTGCTCGATTCAAACCATAACACTAAATCGTCAATTTGAACACTAACCCAAAGCCTAAATACACTCGATTGTGATCCAAAATGCAATCCTGACCCTAAGCCTAACCCTAAACCTCGATTCTACCAACACAAACCCTAACCCTAATCCTAACCCTACTCCTGTCACTACCTCTATATGCACTGTAACCCTAACCCTAACCCAACCCCTAACACTAAAAATGCGCTTGATTCTAACCTTAACCCTAACCCTAACCCTAACCCTCAATTCTACGAAACCTAACCCTAAACCTAACTCTAACCCTCACACTATCCTTAAATGTTCTCGATTCTAATCCTGACCCTAATAGCCCTAACCCTAACCTTAAGCCTAAATGCAGTGGATTCTAACCATAACTCTAACCCTAATGTGCTCGATTCTAAGCCTAACACATAATCGTCAATCTCAACACTAACTCTAACCCTAAATGCACTCGATTCTAAACCAAAAGGCAATCCTGAAGCTAAGACAAAGCCTAAACGTCGATTCTACCAACACCAACCCTAACCCTAATCCTAACCCTACCCCTACTGCTACCCCTGAATGCACTCTAACCATACCCCTACCCCTAACACTAACCCTAACCCTAACGAATTCTAACCAAAACTCTAACCCTAAATGTGCTCGATTCTAACCCTAACACCAATTCGTCAATCTCATAAGGTAACCTTTAGCCTAAATGCACTCGATTCTAACCCAAAAGGCAATCCTGACCCTAAGCCAAAGCCTAAACGTCGATTCTACCAACACAAACCCTAACCCTAATCCTAACCCTACCCCGACCGCTACCCCTAAATGCACTCTAACCATACCCCTACCCCTAACACTAACCCTAACGCTTGATTCTAACCCTAACGAATTCTAACCAAAACTCTAACCCTACTAACCCTAACACCAATTCGTCAATCTCATAAGGTAACCTTTAGCCTAAATGCACTCGATTCTAACCCAAAAGGCAATCCTGACCCTGAGCCTAACCCTAAACCTCGATTCTAATAACACTAACCCTAACCTTAATTCTAACCGTGCCCCAACACCTACCGCTAAATGAACTCTAACCATAGCCCTAACCCTAACACTAACCGTAACCCTAACGAATTCTAACCATAACTCTATCCCTAAATGTGCTTGATTCTAACGCTAAAACTAAATCATCAATTTCAACACTAACCCTAAGCCTAAATGCTCTGAATTATGACCGAAAATGCTCTCCTGGCCCTAAGCCTAACCCAAAACCTCGATTCTACCAACACAAACCCTAACTCTACTCCCAACCCAACTGATCCCCTACCGCTAAATGCACTCAAACCCTAACCCTAACCCCAACCCTAACACTAAAAATGCGCTTGATTCTGACCCTAATCCTAACCCTAACCCTAACACTAACACTAACCTTCGATTCTACGAAAGCTAACCCTATACCTAACTGTAACCCTAAAACTATCCTTAAATGCACTCGATTCTAACCCTAACCCTAAAAATAACCCTAACCCTAACCCTAATCCTAACCCTAAATGCACTGGATTCTAACCATAACTCGAATCCTAAAGTGCTTGATTCTAACACTAACTCTAAATCGTCAATCTCAACACTAACTCTAACCCTAAAGGCACTCGATTCTAACCCAAAAGGGCAATCCTGACCCTAAGCCTAGCCCTAAACTTCCATTCTACCAACACAAACCCTAACCCTAATCCTAACCCTACCCCTACCGCTACCCCTAAATGCACTCTAACCATACCCCTACCGCTAACACTAATCCTAACCCTAACGAATTCTAACCAAAACTCTAACCCTAAATGTGCTCGATTCTAACCCTAACACTAAATCGTCAATTTCAACACTATCCCTAAGCCCAAATGCACTGGATTCTAACCCAAAAGCCATTCCTGACCCTAAGCCTAACACTAAACGTCGATTCTACCAACACAAACCTTAACCCTAATCCTAACCCTACCCCTACCCCTACCCCTAAATGCACTCTAAGCCATACCCTGACGAAAACCAGAACACTAAAAATGCGCCTGATTATAACCCTAACCCTCACCCTAAGCCTAACCTTAACCCTAACACTAACCTTAACCCTAACCCTCGATTCTAAGAAAGCGAACGCTAAACCTAACTCTAACCCTAGCACTATCCTTAAATGCTCTCGATTCTAACCCTGACCCTAACCCTAACCCTAACCCTAAGCCTAACCCTAAATGCACTGAATTCTAAGCATAACTCTAACCCTAAATGTGCTCGATTCAAACCATACCACTAAATCGTCAATTTGAACACTAACCCAGAGCCTAAATACACTCGATTCTGATCCAAAATGCAATCCTGACCCTAAGCCGAAACCTAAACCTCGATTCTACCATCACTAACCCTAACCCAAATCCTAATCCTGCCGCTACCCCTACCTCTAAATGCACTCTAACCTTAACACTAACCCTAACCCTAACACTAAAAATGCGCGTGATTCTAACCCCTACCCTACCCCTACCCCTAACCCTAACTCTAAAGAATTCTAATCATAACTCTAAGCCTAAATGTGCTCGATTCTAACCCTAACACTAAATCATCAATCTCATCACTAACTCTAACCCAGAATGCACTCGATTCTAACCCAAAAGCCAATCCTGACCCTAACCCTAACACTAACCCTCGATTCTACGAAAGCTTACCCTATACCTAACTCTAACCCTAACACTATCCTTAAATGCACTCGATTCTAACCCTCACCCTAAACATAACCCTAACCCTAACCCTAATCCTAACCCTAAATGCACTGGATTCTAACCATAACTCTAACCCTAATGTGCTCGATTATAACCCTAACACTAAATCATCAATCTCAACATTAAGCCTAACCCTAAATGCACTCAACTCTAACCCAAAAGGCAATCCTGACCCTAAGCCTAACCCTAAACCTCGATTCTACCAACACAAACCCTAACCCTAATCCTAACCCTAAATGCACTGGATTCTAACCATAACTCTAATCCCAAAGTGCTTGATTCTAACACTAACACTAAATCATCAATCTCAACAATAACCCTAACCCTAAATGCACTCGATTCTAACCCAAAAGGCAATCCTGACCCTAACCCTAACACTAACCCTCGATTCTACGAAAGCTTACCCTATACCTAACTCTAACCCTAACACTATCCTTAAATGCACTCGATTCTAACCCTCACCCTAAACATAACCCTAACCCTAACCCTAATACTAACCCTAAATGCACTGGATTCTAACCATAACTCTAACCCTAATGTGCTCGATTATAACCCTAACACTAAATCATCAATCTCAACATTAAGCCTAACCCTAAATGCACTCAACTCTAACCCAAAAGGCAATCCTGACCCTAAGCCTAACCCTAAACCTCGATTCTACCAACACAAACCCTAACCCTAATCCTAACCCTACTCCTATCACTACCTCTATATGCACTCTAACCCTAACCCTAACCCAACCCCTAACACTAATAATGCGCTTGATTCTAACCTTAACCCTAACCCTAACCCTAACCCTCAATTCTACAAAACCTAACCCTAAACCTAACTCTAACCCTCACACTATCCTTAAATGTTCTCGATTCTAATCCTGACCATAATAGCCCTAACCTGAACCCTAAGCCTAAATGCAGTGGATTCTAACCATAACTCTAACCCTAATGTGCTCGATTCTAAGCCTAACACTAAATCGTCAATCTCAACACTATCTCTAACCCTAAATGCACTCGATTCTAACCCAAAAGGCAATCCTGACCCTAAGCCAAAGCCTAAACGTCGATTCTACCAACACAAACCCTAACCCTAATCCTAACCCTAAATGCACTGGATTCTAACCATAACTCTAATCCCAAAGTGCTTGATTCTAACAATAACTCTAAATCATCAATCTCAACAATAACCCTAACCCTAAATGCACTCGATTCTAACCCAAAAGGCAATCCTGACCCTAACCCTAACACTAACCCTCGATTCTACGAAAGCTTACCCTATACCTAACTCTAACCCTAACACTATCCTTAAATGCACTCGATTCTAACCCTCACCCTAAACATAACCCTAACCCTAACCCTAATCCTAACCCTAAATGCACTGGATTCTAACCATAACTCTAACCCTAAATGTGCTCGATTATAACCCTAACACTAAATCATCAATCTCAACATTAAGCCTAACCCTAAATGCACTCAACTCTAACCCAAAAGGCAATCCTGACCCTAAGCCTAACCCTAAACCTCGATTCTACCAACACAAACCCTAACCCTAATCCTAACCCTACTCCTATCACTACCTCTATATGCACTCTAACCCTAACCCTAACCCAACCCCTAACACTAAAAATGCGCTTGATTCTAACCTTAACCCTAACCCTAACCCTAACCCTCAATTCTACGAAACCTAACCCTAAACCTACCTCTAACCCTCACACTATCCTTAAATGTTCTCGATTCTAATCCTGACCCTAATAGCCCTAACCCTAACCCTAAGCCTAAATGCAGTGGATTCTAACCGAAACGCTAACCCTAAATGTGCTCGATTCTAACCCTAACACTAAATCGTCAATCTCAACACTAACTCTAACCCTAAATGCACTCGATTCTAACCCAAAAGGCAATCCTGACCCTAAGCCAAAGCCTAAACGTCGATTCTACCAACACAAACCCTAACCCTAATCCTAACCCTACCCCGACCGCTACCCCTAAATGCACTCTAACCATACCCCTACCCCTAACACTAACCCTAACCCTAACGAATTCTAACCAAAACTCTAACCCTAAATGTGCTCGATTCTAACCCTAACACCAATTCGTCAATCTCAACAGTAACCTTTAGCCTAAATGCACTCGATTCTAACCCAAAAGGCAATCCTGACCCGAGCCTAACCCTAAACCTCGATTCTAATAACACTAACCCTAACCTTAATTCTAACCGTGCCCCAACACCTACCGCTAAATGCACTCTAACCATAGCCCTAACCCTAACACTAACCGTAACCCTAACGAATTCTAAGCATAACTCTATCCCTAAATGTGCTTGATTCTAACGCTAAAACTAAATCATCAATTTCAACACTAACCCTAAGCCTAAATGCTCTGAATTATCACCGAAAATGCTCTCCTGGCCCTAAGCCTAACCCAAAACCTCGATTCTACCAACATAAACCCTAACCCTAATCCCAACCCAACTGATCCCCTACCGCTAAATGCACTCAAACCCTAACCCTAACCCCAACCCTAACACTAAAAATGCGCTTGATTCTAACCCTAATCCTAACCCTAACCCTAACACTAACACTAACTCTCGATTCTACGAAAGCTAACCCTATACCTAACTGTAACCCTAAAACTATCCTTAAATGCACTCGATTCTAACCCTAACCCTAAAAATAACCCTAACCCTAACCCTAATTCTAACCCTAAATGCACTGGATTCTAACCATAACTCTAATCCTAAAGTGCTTGATTCTAACACTAACTCTTAATGATCAATCTCAACACTAACCCTAACCCTAAATGCACTCGATTGTAACCCAAAAGGCAATCC
Organism: Notamacropus eugenii; assembly: GCF_028372415.1. Lineage (NCBI taxonomy): Eukaryota > Metazoa > Chordata > Mammalia > Diprotodontia > Macropodidae > Notamacropus > Notamacropus eugenii. Next base: position 7,601 of record NW_027325195.1, on the reverse strand, counting down.
TGACCCTAACCCTAACACTAACACTCGATTCTACGAAAGCTTACCCTATACCTAACTCTAACCCTAACACTATCCTTAAATGCACTCGGTTCTAACCCTCACCCTAAACATAACCCTAACCCTAACCCTAACCCTAATCCTAACCCTAAATGCACTGGATTCTAACCATAACTCTAACCCTAATGTGCTCGATTATAACCCTAACAATAAATCATCAATTTCAACATTAAGCCTAACCCTTAATGCACTCAGCTCTAACGCAAAAGGCAATCATGACCCTAAGCCTAACCCTAAACCTCGATTCTACCAACACAATCCCTAACCCTGATCCTAACCCTACTCCTATCACTACCTCTATGTGCACTCTAACCCTAACCCTAACCCAACCCCTAACACTAAAAATGCGCTTGATTCTAACCTTAACCCTAACCCTAACCCTAACCCTCAATTCTACGAAACCTAACCCTAAACCTAACTCTAACCCTCACACTATCCTTAAATGTTCTCGATTCTAATCCTGACCCTAATAGCCCTAACCCCAACACTAACCCTAAATGCAGTGGATTCTAACCATAACTGTAACCCTAATGTGCTCGATTCTAAGCCTAACACTAAATTGTCAACGTCAACACTAACTCTAACCCTAAATGCACTCGATTCTAACCCAAAAGGCAATCCTGACCCTAAGCCTAGCCCTAAACTTCCATTCTACCAACACAAACCCTAACCCTAATCCTAAGCCTACCCCTACCGCTACCCCTAAATGCACTCTAACCATACCCCTACCGCTAACACTAATCCTAACCCTAACGAATTCTAACCAAAACTCTAACCCTAAATGTGCTCGATTCTAACCCTAACACTAAATCGTCAATTTCAACACTATCCCTAAGCCTAAATGCACTGGATTCTAACCCAAAAGCCATTCCTGACCCTAAGCCTAACCCTAAACGTCGATTCTACCAACACAAACCTTAACCCTAATCCTAACCCTACTCCTACCCCACGCCTAAATGCGCTCTAAGCCATACCCTGACGAAAACCAGACCACTAAAAATGCGCCTGATTATAACCCTAACCCGCACCCTAAGCCTAACCTTAACCCTAACACTAACCTTAACACTGACCCTCGATTTTAAGAAAGCGAACGCTAAACCTAACTCTAACCCTAGCACTATCCTTAAATGCTCTCGATTCTAACCCTGACCCTAACCCTAACCCTAAGCATAACCCTAAATGCACTGAATTCTAAGCATAACTAAAACCCTAAATGTGCTCGATTCAAACCATAACACTAAATCGTCAATTTGAACACTAACCCAAAGCCTAAATACACTCGATTGTGATCCAAAATGCAATCCTGACCCTAAGCCTAACCCTAAACCTCGATTCTACCAACACAAACCCTAACCCTAATCCTAACCCTACTCCTGTCACTACCTCTATATGCACTGTAACCCTAACCCTAACCCAACCCCTAACACTAAAAATGCGCTTGATTCTAACCTTAACCCTAACCCTAACCCTAACCCTCAATTCTACGAAACCTAACCCTAAACCTAACTCTAACCCTCACACTATCCTTAAATGTTCTCGATTCTAATCCTGACCCTAATAGCCCTAACCCTAACCTTAAGCCTAAATGCAGTGGATTCTAACCATAACTCTAACCCTAATGTGCTCGATTCTAAGCCTAACACATAATCGTCAATCTCAACACTAACTCTAACCCTAAATGCACTCGATTCTAAACCAAAAGGCAATCCTGAAGCTAAGACAAAGCCTAAACGTCGATTCTACCAACACCAACCCTAACCCTAATCCTAACCCTACCCCTACTGCTACCCCTGAATGCACTCTAACCATACCCCTACCCCTAACACTAACCCTAACCCTAACGAATTCTAACCAAAACTCTAACCCTAAATGTGCTCGATTCTAACCCTAACACCAATTCGTCAATCTCAACAGTAACCTTTAGCCTAAATGCACTCGATTCTAACCCAAAAGGCAATCCTGACCCTAAGCCAAAGCCTAAACGTCGATTCTACCAACACAAACCCTAACCCTAATCCTAACCCTACCCCGACCGCTACCCCTAAATGCACTCTAACCATACCCCTACCCCTAACACTAACCCTAACCCTAACGAATTCTAACCAAAACTCTAACCCTAAATGTGCTCGATTCTAACCCTAACACCAATTCGTCAATCTCATAAGGTAACCTTTAGCCTAAATGCACTCGATTCTAACCCAAAAGGCAATCCTGACCCTGAGCCTAACCCTAAACCTCGATTCTAATAACACTAACCCTAACCTTAATTTTAACCGTGCCCCAACACCTACCGCTAAATGAACTCTAACCATAGCCCTAACCCTAACACTAACCGTAACCCTAACGAATTCTAAGCATAACTCTATCCCTAAATGTGCTTGATTCTAACGCTAAAACTAAATCATCAATTTCAACACTAACCCTAAGCCTAAATGCTCTGAATTATGACCGAAAATGCTCTCCTGGCCCTAAGCCTAACCCAAAACCTCGATTCTACCAACACAAACCCTAACCCTACTCCCAACCCAACTGATCCCCTACCGCTAAATGCACTCAAACCCTAACCCTAACCCCAACCCTAACACTAAAAATGCGCTTGATTCTGACCCTAATCCTAACCCTAACCCTAACACTAACACTAACCTTCGATTCTACGAAAGCTAACCCTATACCTAACTGTAACCCTAAAACTATCCTTAAATGCACTCGATTCTAACCCTAACCCTAAAAATAACCCTAACCCTAACCCTAATCCTAACCCTAAATGCACTGGATTCTAACCATAACTCGAATCCTAAAGTGCTTGATTCTAACACTAACTCTAAATCGTCAATCTCAACACTAACTCTAACCCTAAATGCACTCGATTCTAACCCAAAAGGGCAATCCTGACCCTAAGCCTAGCCCTAAACTTCCATTCTACCAACACAAACCCTAACCCTAATCCTAACCCTACCCCTACCGCTACCCCTAAATGCACTCTAACCATACCCCTACCCCCTAACACTAACCCTAACCCTAACGAATTCTAACCAAAACTCTAACCCTAAATGTGCTCGATTCTAACCCTAACACTAAATCGTCAATTTCAACACTATCCCTAAGCCCAAATGCACTGGATTCTAACCCAAAAGCCATTCCTGACCCTAAGCCTAACACTAAACGTCGATTCTACCAACACAAACCTTAACCCTAATCCTAACCCTACCCCTACCCCCTACCCCTAAATGCACTCTAAGCCATACCCTGACGAAAACCAGAACACTAAAAATGCGCCTGATTATAACCCTAACCCTCACCCTAAGCCTAACCTTAACCCTAACACTAACCTTAACCCTAACCCTCGATTCTAAGAAAGCGAACGCTAAACCTAACTCTAACCCTAGCACTATCCTTAAATGCTCTCGATTCTAACCCTGACCCTAACCCTAACCCTAACCCTAAGCCTAACCCTAAATGCACTGAATTCTAAGCATAACTCTAACCCTAAATGTGCTCGATTCAAACCATAACACTAAATCGTCAATTTGAACACTAACCCAAAGCCTAAATACACTCGATTCTGATCCAAAATGCAATCCTGACCCTAAGCCTAAACCTAAACCTCGATTCTACCATCACTAACCCTAACCCAAATCCTAATCCTGCCGCTACCCCTACCTCTAAATGCACTCTAACCTTAACACTAACCCTAACCCTAACACTAAAAATGCGCGTGATTCTAACCCCTACCCTACCCCCTACCCCTAACCCTAACTCTAAAGAATTCTAATCATAACTCTAAGCCTAAATGTGCTCGATTCTAACCCTAACACTAAATCATCAATCTCATCACTAACTCTAACCCGGAATGCACTCGATTCTAACCCAAAAGCCAATCCTGACCCTAAGCCTAACACTAACCCTCGATTCTACGAAAGCTTACCCTATACCTAACTCTAACCCTAACACTATCCTTAAATGCACTCGATTCTAACCCTCACCCTAAATATAACCCTAACCCTAATCCTAACCCTAAATGCACTGGATTCTAACCATAACTCTAACCCTAATGTGCTCGATTATAACCCTAACACTAAATCATCAATCTCAACATTAAGCCTAACCCTAAATGCACTCATCTCTAACCCAAAAGGCAATCCTGACCCTAAGCGTAACCCTAAACCTCGATTCTACCAACACAAACCCTAACCCTAATCCTAACCCTACTCCTATCACTACCTCTATATGCACTCTAACCCTAACCCTAACCCAACCAATAACACTAATAATGCGCTTGATTCTAACCTTAACCCTAACCCTAACCCTAACTCTCAATTCTACAAAACCTAACCCTAAACCTAACTCTAACCCTCACACTATCCTTAAATGTTCTCGATTCTAATCCTGACCATAATAGCCCTAACCCTAACCCTAAGCCTAAATGCAGTGGATTCTAACCATAACTCTAACCCTAATGTGCTCGATTCTAAGCCTAACTCTAAATCGTCAATCTCAGCACTAACTCTAACCCTAAATGCACTCGATTCTAACCCAAAAGGCAATCCTGACCCTAAGCCAAAGCCTAAACGTCGATTCTACCAACACAAACCCTAACCCTAATCCTAAAACTAAATGCACTGGATTCTAACCATAACTCTAATCCTAAAGTGCTTGATTCTAACACTAACTCTAAATCATCCATCTCAACAATAACCCTAACCCTAAATGCACTCGATTCTAACCCAAAAAGGCAATCCTGACCCTAACCCTAACACTAACCCTCGATTCTACGAAAGCTTACCCTATACCTAACTCTAACCCTAACACTATCCTTAAATGCACTCGATTCTAACCCTCACCCTAAACATAACCCTAACCCTAACCCTAATCCTAACCCTAAATGCACTGGATTCTAACCATAACTCTAACCCTAAATGTGCTCGATTATAACCCTAACACTAAATCATCAATCTCAACATTAAGCCTAACCCTAAATGCACTCAACTCTAACCCAAAAGGCAATCCTGACCCTAAGCCTAACCCTAAACCTCGATTCTACCAACACAAACCCTAACCCTAATCCTAACCCTACTCCTATCACTACCTCTATATGCACTCTAACCCTAACCCTAACCCAACCCCTAACACTAAAAATGCGCTTGATTCTAACCTTAACCCTAACCCTAACCCTAACCCTCAATTCTACGAAACCTAACCCTAAACCTACCTCTAACCCTCACACTATCCTTAAATGTTCTCGATTCTAATCCTGACCCTAATAGCCCTAACCCTAACCCTAAGCCTAAATGCAGTGGATTCTAACCGAAACGCTAACCCTAAATGTGCTCGATTCTAAGCCTCACACTAAATCGTCAATCTCAACACTAACCCTAACCCTAAATGCACTCGAGTGTAACCCAAAAGGCAATCCTGACGCTAAGCCTAAGCCCAAACGTCGATTCTACCAACACAAACCCTAACCCTAATCCTAACCCTACCCCGACCGCTACCCCTAAATGCACTCTAACCATACCCCTACCCCTAACACTAACCCTAACCCTAACGAATTCTAACCAAAACTCTAACCCTAAATGTGCTCGATTCTAACCCTAACACCAATTCGTCAATCTCAACAGTAACCTTTAGCCTAAATGCACTCGATTCTAACCCAAAAGGCAATCCTGACCCGAGCCTAACCCTAAACCTCGATTCTAATAACACTAACCCTAACCTTAATTCTAACCGTGCCCCAACACCTACCGCTAAATGCACTCTAACCATAGCCCTAACCCTAACACTAACCGTAACCCTAACGAATTCTAAGCATAACTCTATCCCTAAATGTGCTTGATTCTAACGCTAAAACTAAATCATCAATTTCAACACTAACCCTAAGCCTAAATGCTCTGAATTATCACCGAAAATGCTCTCCTGGCCCTAAGCCTAACCCAAAACCTCGATTTCTACCAACATAAACCCTAACCCTAATCCCAACCCAACTGATCCCCTACCGCTAAATGCACTCAAACCCTAACCCTAACCCCAACCCTAACACTAAAAATGCGCTTGATTCTAACCCTAATCCTAACCCTAACCCTAACCCTAACACTAACACTAACTCTCGATTCTACGAAAGCTAACCCTATACCTAACTGTAACCCTAAAACTATCCTTAAATGCACTCGATTCTAACCCTAACCCTAAAAATAACCCTAACCCTAACCCTAATTCTAACCCTAAATGCACTGGATTCTAACCATAACTCTAATCCTAAAGTGCTTGATTCTAACACTAACTCTTAATGATCAATCTCAACACTAACCCTAACCCTAAATGCACTCGATTCTAACCCAAAAGGCAATCCTGACCCTAACCCTAACACTAACCCTCGATTCTACGAAAGCTTACCCTATACCTAACTCTAACCCTAACACTATCCTTAAATGCACTCGGTTCTAACCCTCACCCTAAACATAACCCTAACCCTAACCGTAATCCTAACCCTAAATGCACTGGATTCTAACCATAACTCTAACCCTAATGTGCTCGATTATAACCCTAACACTAAATCATCAATTTCAACATTAAGCCTAACCCTTAATGCACTCAACTCTAACGCAAAAGGCAATCATGACCCTAAGCCTAACCCTAAACCTCGATTCTACCAACACAATCCCTAACCCTAATCCTAACCCTACTCCTATCACTACCTCTATGTGCACTCTAACCCTAACCCTAACCCAACCCCTAACACTAAAAATGCGCTTGATTCTAACCTTAACCCTAACCCTAACCCTAACCCTCAATTCTACGAAACCTAACCCTAAACCTAACTCTAACCCTCACACTATCCTTAAATGTTCTCGATTCTAATCCTGACCCTTAATAGCCCTAACCCCAACACTAACCCTAAATGCAGTGGATTCTAACCATAACTGTAACCCTAATGTGCTCGATTCTAAGCCTAACACTAAATTGTCAACGTCAACACTAACTCTAACCCTAAATGCACTCGATTCTAACCCAAAAGGCAATCCTGACCCTAAGCCTAGCCCTAAACTTCCATTCTACCAACACAAACCCTAACCCTAATCCTAAGCCTACCCCTACCGCTACCCCTAAATGCACTCTAACCATACCCCTACCGCTAACACTAATCCTAACCCTAACGAATTCTAACCAAAACTCTAACCCTAAATGTGCTCGATTCTAACCCTAACACTAAATCGTCAATTTCAACACTATCCCTAAGCCTAAATGCACTGGATTCTAACCCAAAAGCCATTCCTGACCCTAAGCCTAACCCTAAACGTCGATTCTACCAACACAAACCTTAACCCTAATCCTAACCCTACTCCTACCCCACGCCTAAATGCGCTCTAAGCCATACCCTGACGAAAACCAGAACACTAAAAATGCGCCTGATTATAACCCTAACCCTCACCCTAAGCCTAACCTTAACCCTAACACTAACCTTAACCCTGACCCTCGATTTTAAGAAAGCGAACGCTAAACCTAACTCTAACCCTAGCACTATCCTTAAATGCTCTCGATTCTAACCC